>NW_023270044.1:12672-51995 GCF_011800145.1 Mirounga leonina
TTTTTTTTTGCTTTAAAATGAGTGTGATGCCATATCGAGTCAATGTTATTCTCTCACAATGTACTCTATAAGAGGTGTGGGTGTTTATTTGGTCGGGATGCTAGCAAGTGCTAAAGTAGCATGATCAGTATAAACAAAAGGTTTTTTGAAAGTATGGAAAAAAATGTTTTGTTGGTTATGATGGTGATGTGGTACAGTCAGCTGCCTTTTAAGAGGTCCTGTCTGTTCAGTGTTAAGTGATTTTAAAAAATAATGGTCTGTGATTCTGACCAGCTTAAAGATGGATTTGCAAATGGTTTTGGATGCAATTAGGTTATGCTATTTGGACAATAAACTCACCTTGACCTAAAAAAAAAAATAAAATAAAAATAAACACAATTTGGGTTAGAGTCATCACTATATGGTTAATACATTTAAAGACAGATGGGATAATTCATTTTCTACTATATGATCTACATGGTGGAGGTCTATCATTGATGATCGTAAGGATAGGAATCATTCACCTATGGGTGATCCCAATGAATAAAACATTTCCTAAAAATTCTTATGGGTAGAAAATTGTTTTTCTTTTTCTTTTTTTTTTTAAAGATTTTATTTATTTATTTGAGAGAGAAAATGAGAGAGAGCACACATGAGAGGGGGGAGGGCCAGAGGGAGAAGCAGACTCCCTGTCGAGCAGGGAGCCCGATGCAGAACTCGATCCAGGGACTCCAGGATCATGACCTGAGCCGAAGGCAGTCGCTTAACCAATTGAGCCACCCAGGCGCCCAGAAAATTGTTTTTCTAAGTCTAGTTTACCATCTTGACCTTTTTCCCAGGTGTGGGCTTATGAAGATATGTTTACTTTAAGGCAGAATATGGCTTAGATTATTGTCCTATTATTTCTTTCTTTTTTTTTTTTTCCTTTTTTCTTTCCATCAGTTGATTCCTCAGTCTGACAGCTTTTAGCAAGCTTCCTAGTTTGAGGTTGGTCATCGTACTACATAGTCTGCAGTCTAATAATTATATGTATCATTTTACCTGGATGTTTTATTCAAAATCAAATCATATGTGTGTTAAATTTGAATACTCCCCCTCTCATATCTGTAAAAGAATAAATCAAACAATAAATCTCATGAAGGAGCGGTGAAAATAAAGATAAACTTAAAGCTATCTATATTTAGAGACTCTTACAAGACTATAAATATAACTCCAACTACTACTGAAGTTATTAGTTAAAATAAAATATAAATTTAAAAAGATGCTATACCTCAGCCATTCCCACTACTTAGAAACACACACTCCTAAACCTTTATGACCTGATGATTATAAGTTAATCTTTTAAAGTAAGAAACTGCCTTAAGTTGCTGTAAATGCAGAGGAGTGCACAATTATTTTAGATTTTAAATCCTCCCAACACACACACATATATACATACACACACACACACACACACACACACCATTTCTTCTCAGTAGCTTGACTTAACTTGAAGGAAGTGCTTTAGAAAAGTCACTTCAGGGTGGTGGAAGAAAAGAAATAGCTCTCCTTGGATTTAATCAATAGCAACATTCCATCTTACGTTTAAGTTTCTTATACTCTTAAGTCCAGCTCTGGCTTTGTTTAGTTCTTTCAGCTGAACTGAAGTAAGGGTCTTTGCACCAGTTCTTCACATAAAGATATTTTCAAGAGAAAGAATAAAGAGTAATTTGATTCATAAAAGTCGATTACAAAAAAGAAAGAAGCTTGGGAAAACCCAAGTGCTAATGTTTAGATCCCTTGTTAAAGAGATATTTGTTATATAAATTTGTTTTCAGCCCAGTTCATTTTCATAGCAAAAAAAAAAAAATGGTGTGCTTTTAGAGTTTGATGCAGAAAATATTACCAGAAAAATAGTAACAAATGACATGTCCAGAACTTGTAGTTTATAGTTTATTGAAGTACCATTTGTGTCTTTGTTATGCCATGAAAATTCAATGAATCACCCAAATTCTAGTGACTGGAAGTTCATTTGAATTTTACATATTTTTCGACAGGAGGCATCCACATGGAAGCAATGCAAAGATGTATAACACCTTCCCTTAAGACTCTTATCATCTAGCCAAAGAAAAGAGATGAATACAGGGAAAGTTACATTGCAAAAGAATATATAAATAAATCAGTAGAATGTGAATCGATTCTTTATGATGATGAGAAGATGGAAGGATTTCTTAAAAATATGGAACAAAAAGATATAACCAATTGATGAGTAAAAAGAGGATATATAGAAATTGATAAAGCAAGTATAGTAAAATGTTAATTGTAGATTCTAGGTGGGTTCATTATAAAATTCTTACAACTACTTTTGTGTGTTTGAAAATTTTCATAATAAAGTGATGAAAAAATTCTAGAGTTTACAGGAAGAGTGTGAGCATTTAATTTCCATGCAGATGTAATAAACGATAAAGCATGAAAGGTAAATTCTGTGAATAATCGTCCTTCATTAGTTCTCTCCTCAATTTGATCAAAAGAGTGAAGGCACTTAATGTTAGAGAATAAATTACATTGAGCATCCATCAGAAAATAACATTTCCTACTCAAATTGGCTTAAATGGAAGGCATGTTATTATTGTACAGATTAGGAAAACCAAAGTTAGGACAGACTTCAGGGTTGATTAATTTAGTTTCTCAAAATTCTCTCAAGAGGCGCAACTTACTGCTCTGCTGCCTACAGCATCATCTTCAACACAAGGCTGGTTTCTCTCACTCACTAGAGGGCTGCCCGCAGTCTTGTTTCTGTCCACTATGAAAAATGACTGGCTTCACTTTCCCAGTTACATCAAGTAAACTACTCCTCATGCCTTTTTGTCCTAAACTGACTTAGACCTGCTCAGTCTGAATCCAACTCTGTCAAGAGGGTAGTGGACAGCGGCCCATGGCTGGCTTAGACTCCTCGTGGGAGGTAGAATAGTTCAGAGGCCAGCACCACAGTGACCACCACAGGCTAGTGAAGAGACTAAGACATCCTCCAGGAAGGTGGAAGAACACAGGCTGGGTAAGACACTTACTTTTAGAAGCATAATGCTGTGACCACTAGGTACTTTTAGGACAATGTTGTGGGCAGAATATATGTTTGTAAAGGAGAGCTATCTTTATGAAATATTATTTCCATGATTATAAAAGCAATACATATTCAATAAGAAAACTATTTTAAAAAAGCTAATAGAGTATAACAATCATTTATAATCTTACCACTTAGAAACAATCAAAGTTAATATCTGGACATTCAACCTTTTATTCTATGTATATGTGTGTGGGTGTGCACATGCACACATACATATGTTAAATACTTGTGGTATGAACTACACAATTTTGTGTGCCTTTGCCTTTCTTAACATTTTATCATTAACATTTCCCAATATCATTAAGATTTCTTCATAAATTTTGTTTTAATGGCTGCATAAGATTCTATTACATGAAAGTACAAATTTACCTAAATATTCCTATACTATAGAATGTTTAAATTGAATCATTTTTGTTTTGTTGCTAACACTGTGATAAATATCTTTGTAATAAATCATTGTTTGAATTTCCGGTGATTTCCCTAGAAAATATTTTTAGTTGGTATATTATTAAGCCAGATTATATGAATATATATATTTTAAGATTTATTTATTTATTTTAGAGAGAGAGAGCATGGGAGTCGGGGGAGGAGCACAGGGAGAGGGAGAGGGAGAATCTCAAGCCGACTCCCCACTGAGCTCGGAACCCAAGGGGTTTGATCCCATGACCCTGAGATTATGACCTGAGCCAAAATGAAGAATCGGACACTTAACTGATTCAGCCACCCAAGTGCCCCACATATGAGTATTTTTAATACTCAATGCATTAAGCTTGTTCCAGTATATACTTCTACTCATGTGGTTATTCCATGGATTCTAAGAAGTACTGTTTATTATAATTATCATTTAGCAGCAGTGACACATGACTTCACTTTTCAGCTCCAAAGGGCTCTCTGAGAGAGAACTACAAATATGTTTTCCATCACTGATATTCCTACTTTGGGCATTCCTTCCTTCCCTAACATTTTTACATTAAAAAAGTAGAGGTGGGCTGTTTACCTATTATGTTTTTTGTTTATTACTTTCTAAATCTATTCCTTTTTATTTCTTGGTCTAGTATCTATACAGGCTTTAGGAATTAAGCACGTGAAGCTTCATACACAGACCCACCCCATCCCCCAATTAGGATAAGCAATGAATCAATTAATGAAAGAGTGAATGAATGAATGAATGAATGAATGAAATGCAATACCTGGTAGCTCAGGATAAAATTTGCTGTTGCTTTATTAAGTCCATAAAATTTGTAAATTACTTCATAAAAGTGCTTTATAGGTTTTGGCACTTTAATGATGTTTACAGTGTTTTAGAAGAGACAAAAGATTTTGGTTTTGTGGCAGTTTGCCAGAACAGGGAGCAATTGTGCATTCAATTACTCCATTAAGTTATTAAAGGTAGTAAGGAATTTACACAAAACAGACCTTGAATTGTTTTAAATTCTCTTCATTTGAAAAGGTTAACAAAGGACAAATCACATACTTTAGCTTCCTTTTTCATTTGTAATTCACCTTTATTTCCCACTTGCCCATGCTATTTTCTTGTTAAGTCAACAAGAGTTATGAATTTTCTTTATAAATTAATAGTGTAAGCTTGATGACCACAGGTAAAAATCTTATTATTCAAGTTCATGATATTAGGGGAAAGAAAAATCAGTATATCCAAGGGTGAGGGAGTTGGGGAAGAAGTTGTTTCATTTCTAGAACAATAATTTTTGTCCCAGGATCTAATACTCTAGGAAATAATATATGTGAAAGCTTCTTGAAAGTGTAAAGCACTATATGAATGTAAAGGATTAGTATTAGTGGTGTGGTAAATCATTTTTCTGAAGGTTGGTATAGGCCATTTATATTTTTAAAGTAGATGAATAGAAGAAAAATATATCTTACATGAAGAATGGCCGATTTCTTCCTCTAGAGTGGTTGAAACACTTTTTCTGATTTGGTTTGATTAATCCCTTTGCCGTCCTGGTAAAGGAAATTGGAGGCTCACATTGCATTTTTATGGGCCTTGCCTACATTAAGTTTCAGGTATCTAGATGTCTTTTCTCATAGGTGTCTTTCTCTTAATTATTCCTTTTATCACTGAATTTCAGATAGGTACACTAGAGGGATCCTAGCCGAGATGCAACTATAGAAGTGGCTCTTTTTGTGGCATTTGAAAGAGCTGATATGGCCTCTGAAGAGTTTCCTGAGGCTTTGAGGTGAGTAGGGTAAACTCAGAGCCCTGGTGAGAGGAAGGGCCCCTGGAAAACTGGCTACCCAAACTTTTCCTCTCCAACTTACACTGAGCATTTGTATGCTTTTATTTTAAAGATTTATTTATTTATTTATTTGACAGAGAGAGACAGCAAGAGAGGGAACACAAGTAGGGGGAGTGGGAGAGGGAGAAGCAGGCTTCCTGCTGAGCAGGGAGCCTGACATGCGGCTCGATCCCAGGACCCTGGGATCATGACCTGAGCCGAAGGCAGCCGCTTAACCGACTGAGCCACCCAGGGGCCCCTGTATGCTTTTATTTTATATGAGAAAACTAATTATGGACATTCCAGCATGCTCCATAAAAAGGGAACTTGGGGAGCTTATCAGGTCCTAGGGAATCGTACGAAAAGACTTAATCCAAGAGTTGGAGCAAAACAAAGTCATGGAATTTGGAGTCAGCCAGCTGGAAAAAAGTTAAAGCAACTAAAGGTCCTGGAAAATAATAGAAGCTATCTTGCACTTCCGGCTTGTGTTTTGAGTTTCTGCTCCTTGCGTTGACTACAGATCTTTACTTGGCTTTCTAAGGGGCCCTTTCTCCTAAGCATCCCAGGGGCATCACCAGTTTTCCTCCCAATGTCTATCCAGAGAAGTAAGATAAAAAGGCAGAAACTAAGGCATAGAAAGATTGACTGCTGAAGATAGCAGAGGTGAGAATAGTATGATACAAGCTGCTATTTTATTGTTTCCTCTACAAAATTCTTTAATTGGTCAGACGATGTTTGAGAGATACATACAAAAAAATCTACTTTCTAAAAATGTCAGTGCCTTTCAGACTATACATATTTTCCTTTAGCTGTTTCAGACATTATCAGGACCTGTTGGGAGCAACCGTGGCCTTGTCGGTCACAGATTAGTAACTCCTCTGAACTCCTTCCCCTTTCTTGCTCTGAGCAAAGCCTGGATGTCCCCTAAGGGTTTGCTCCCCTTGCAGGCTTGTGACCTGAGTCTTTTTTTTTTTTTTTAACCTCCCACATTTATGAATTCCACAGGACCTAGAAGAAAGGAAGGCAAATTCCCTGCTTCCAAAACCATTTTCAGACCATTGTTCCTTTTCTTCTGAAACAAAAAATCAGCTCCTTTGAAACCTATGTTTATATGTCCATCCAAAGTTAACCTATTTTCCTCCTGGTTCCTTCCTCTCAGTTGTAAGAAATTTTAGCTTGTCCTTTTTTGTTTTTTCCCCATGATGACCATCTTAATTCTTGGTGACTTCAAAAAGAATTGAGGGTTCTTGGCCAGCTCACCCAACCCCTGAGTGCCTGAGTCCCTTGACCTTCACAACTTCAATTACCTTCTGCTCTACTCAGCCTCAATCACTCATCTCATGGTCCTATTCCTCTCAATGCTGCTATTGCGATCACGTACCAGCTCCACAATAGCAGTTTTAAGCATCCCACTCTGACTACCACCCCTTCTTTGCAGCTCATTCATTGAATGCAACAAGCTCTTAACCCCACATGAGTCTCTACAAGTAAGCCTACCACTTTTTGCCATTTATCCTCCTCTTCATGTTCACAGTCCCCTAGCATGGAGTTCACATGCCATCGTGATGATCTCTCCTCAACTCCCTTAGTCAAGGGATCAAAATCACCCAGAAGAAAATCCACTCTGATTAAGTCCTACTTTCTGCCTACTCCTCATTTGTTTCCAGGCAGCTGAACATGGCTGGGAAAACACACAACCACTCTTTCTGGTCTTGAGTGGGCACTCAGTCTGCTAGAGTCTCTTCACATTTCTCTAGTTGCCACTCCCCCATTATCAAAACAACCACTTTACCTCTTCCCAAAACATTAAACTCTGCCCCAATCTACTTCTTCTCAACTATTCCCTGAGAAAATAGAAGCCACTAAAAGAGAACTTCATCTTCGAACTAATAATCTAGCAACCTCCCTACATTTTTACCCACACAGTCTCCCTGGATCCCTGGTCCTCTCTCTCTCAGTGAGTTGCTTCTGCCTCATCTATTTTGTCTTTTCTCCTAACTGGAATATCTCATATCTTCAAAACAAAATGAACAAAAAGATCCTTTACTCCCATGTCCTCTTTTCAACTATTGCCCCAAGCCTTTAGAGCAAAATTTCTCAAAAGACCTGTTCCTATTATCTCTTCACCTCCTCACAACTATTCTTTCTTGGACTCCTGAGTCCACTGCAAAATACAATTGTTAAAGTCCCTGATGAATTCCATCTTGCCAAATCTAATGGTCAGTTCTCTGACCTTGTCTTAGCATACATTGCAGCAATATTGACAAAATGGTCATCTTCCTTTAACACCTTGTTCCCTTGGGTTTGGGCATCCTTTCCTGTTATTTTCTCTTACTTCATGAGCCACATATTTTTATACTTCTTTGCTGGTTTCTTTTAGACATTGGAGCTCTCTAGAGCTGAATTCTAGGAACTTTTTTTCTTCTCCGTTTACTTACTAAGTGATTTGAAAATGATTTATGTTCTCAGGAATCCAGTCCCTCCCTCTTCCCCATGTTCCATATTCATGCATATAACTGTTTATTCAGTGTGTCTGCTTGGAAATTTAATAGGCATTGCAAACAGAACATGTTAAAAAAAAAAAAAACCTATGAATTTCACCCCAAACTCACCATTCCCCATATTGTCATCTTAAAAATTGGTACTCCCATTAATGTGGTTGCTCAGGGCAAAAAAACTTTGGATTTATCTTTGACCTTTCTTCTGTCTCTGTCTTTTCTGCCTTTCTCCCTCTCTCTTTTCTCCATCTCTCCCTCTCTTGTTTTTACATCTACTTCATCATTAAATCTTGCTGACTTTATCTTCAAATATATCCTCTTTAACTGTTTATTGTCTGTCTTTTCCACTAGAATGTAGACTCCCTGAGTAAGAACTTTGTCTTATTTGCTGCTATTTCTCCAGACCTTTAGAAGAGAAATTGACAGACTATGACCTACTGGCCAAATCCAGCTCTCCACTAAATGATTTTTACATTTTTAAATGGTTAAAAATAGGGACGCCTGGGTGGCTCAGTCGGTTAAGCATCTGCCTTCAGTTCAGGTCATGATCCCAGGGTCCTGGAATTGAGTCCCACATCAGGCTCCTTGCTCAGTGGGGAATCTGCTTCTCCCTCTGCCTGCCGCTCTCCCTGCTTGTGTGCTAAATCACTCTCTTTCTCTCATTCTGACAAATAAAGAAATAAAATCTTTAAAAAAATAAATAAATGGTTAAAAATATTTAAAAAGATAAAATTGTGTGACACATGAAAATTATATGAAATTTAAATTTCAATATTCATGAAGTTTTATTGGAACATAGCCAACACTCATTTGCTTATATTTTATCTATAGCTATTTTGTTATTACAATATCTGAATTGAATAGTTATGACAATGATTTTTATGGCCTCCAAAGCTGGCAATATTTACCATCTGGTCACTTACAGGAAAAAATTGCTAACCAATGTTGTAAGACTAACATTCTCTCACTACAACTGAGACCTAAGTTTCTTTTTCCTCCTGGTTCCAATAAAAACCTCAGAACTGAGTCTCATAGTGCTGAATCACATAACTATTACTGAGCCAAGCCCTGATCAAAGGGTTAGACCACAGTTAATTGGACAGGCCTGGGTCATATGCCCATCTCTGAAGCTGGGGAATAGGAAAGGCTTAACTCCTTTTGAATCATAAGGCCTAAATATGGAAGGGAACTGCTTCCCAAGGAAAACTGAGATGCTGTAACCACAAGAAGGATGGGTAGAAACCTTGGTAGGAAAAAGAAGCAATTGACTTCTAAATGGATCCTCTTGCTCTTTTAAAGATGGCATATCCCCAAACTCTATGGTTTATTCCCCCTGTGAATTATAGCTTTCTGTTGAGAAATTACACCCAGTTTACTAGAATGTAATTCCTTATACCTCAAACCATCTGTGCCTTGGATAGGATTTGTGTGTGTGTGTGTGTGTCTGTGTGTGTGTCTGTGTGTATGTTTTAATCTATAGACTCTAAACATATATAATTATTGTTTTTTAAAGCCACTTGTGTTGGAGTGGGATATAGTCCAGAGGTTATGGAAAGTGAGGTCACATCTGGAGCAATACCCTCTGAATAGTTCCATAGATGCTGTTGAGCCACCTTGTAGAAGATGTCCTGGGCAGAAGCCAGGCGAGGCTGCTGGTACCCCTTGCACACCCAGCTTTCTAGGCATGACAAAGTAAAATCCTCAGTATTGCACCTCACTCTAGTTCTTTTTCCTCATTGTTAGACCTAAGGACCACCCAGTGAGAGTAGAAGTTATCTGCTGCAAGGCCTTTTATCAGGAAAACCATAGGCTTTTAAGATATCAGAATTTATGAGAAGAGGGGAGGACTGATTTATAACCAAACAATATGTCTATTTTTCTCCTCAACAAAGGGATGCCACTGATGATCATTAAGAAAACCTTTCATACGGTCAGATTTATGTTTTAGGAAAATGATTGATGGCAGTTTAGAGGCTCTTTTGTAGTGAAGTAAAACACCATGGACTAGCAGGTGTGATAGAACTGAGTGTTGGTACTGGTAATTCTAACTCAGGTAGCTTCTTAGTCTCCCATCCTTGAAGTCATGGAGAAGTCCTTGAGTCAGTGAAATGTTTCTTCATCACAATATCAACTGTAGGCATTTTTAAGAGTGAAGCTAAAGATGAAACTGTTTTGGAAATCATAGCAATGTATTTACAACACGGAAGCTGTCATTTCCTTATTGATTATTTCAATCCAAGAAATTAGTTTGAGAATTGGACTTTAACAGTCTTGTGATTCACTCTTTACAAGTTAGCAAAGATTTAGAATTTTGAGTTGCTCTTTGCTAGCATTTTCTTCTTTGAATACAACGTTTTTTTTCATAATTCTGACATTTCTTTTCAGTTCATATGCTCTCATTGAGAATTCTCTCTGATAGAGCAAATTTTCTACACTAAAAATGATACTTTTCATGTGTCTAATAAAAGCTGACTGCCAATTGGTGAAACAGGTTTTTATAGTTGTAAAACTGTTAGCTGTAGATGCAAAATCATGTTATTTCTGATGTCCCATCCAATCGTGGCATAATCCTGAAGCTTTGCTCACCCTGAAATTTTATATTAAATGCCTTTTCTGGAGTGAAGTTTAGCTCATATGGAAACCCCAACAGGCTGGGAATATATTCTCATTTTTAAAAAAATGCCATCAGTTGAAAATTGTCTCCTTTTTCAAAATGGCCTCCAGTTCTACCAACTGACTGCCTTGTGAGTTTCTGACAAGGGTCACAACCCATTGGTCTTATAGAATAAATACCCCTTAAGAAAATAGTTAACAGTGCTTTGACAAACACTGAAGGGTTTAAGGACTAGGCCCTTGGATTTTTGTTCAATGAAAATTCGGTGTACAACAGACATCATTCTCGTACTTTCCCATGTACGAAGTTGACAAATACCCTATTTTCTTCTTTAACTAAAAGCAACCACTCTATATTTTCTCTAACTAAAGAGCTACTCAACTTTGCCATAAATTTTCAGTAAATTTAACTGACCTTAAAGTAAATCATACTTTTCCCTTAGACAGTTGCCTATTTGCCACAAATTGCCTTTGGCAAGCCTGCATCTTATCAACACGAAGTTTGTACTCTTGTCTTCTTTCTTTTTCTTTTTTTTTTTTAAACAGGAATTATAATCAGTTTTTTTTTAATCCGTCTATGTCAGCAATAAAGTATTCTTTATTTAATTTTCTTAAGAAATTCTAGGCTGGCATATAAAATGTAGATGTTTGGTGTTAGCAAGTAGCAAAATAAAATGCCATTTTTAATAAGGGCACGTGTGCTAAGCAATGTTTTTTCTGGTGTTTCTATGAAAGGAAATCATATATCATGAGTAGCTAGAGGAAAAACATCACTATCTATTTATAGGCATCTTAGCAGCAGAAACTACTAAGTTTATTCCATATACATCCCTTGATTGTTCAGGCATAGACCACAGACTTATGAAATCACATGTGTTCTCTCTTTCTTTCTTTTGATTTTTCCCATCTGAATCTCAACCTGCAATGGGATGGAGAAAACAAAGGCAATTAAGTTCAAATCAATGAATAATGCCTTTGCTGTCACTCCTACAAGTGGTTTGATTAGCTTTGGGAATTATCTAATGTGTCTTTTTAAAGGGATAGCATTTCCCATTTTCCTTCTCTTTTATAAGTCCCAGGAGCATCTGGCAGACTTGAATATACACAATAGTCCTATGTGTCCATTAAAAATCCTTAGATTTTTAAAATAAATAGAAATTAAAATTAGAATGTTTTGAGTACGCAATTGGTCCAAGTTTTGGAGAGAAATAATTTCTTATATCTAGGATAGGAGAAAGAGTTCCTGAGGTACTTTTAAATAAGTGTGAAGATTGAAGAAGCAGGCTGAAGCATTTCAAAATAGAGCATACATCCAGGAAAGACATGGAAGAGTACTTTATTGTGTCCAGTCATTTGCCCCTCCTTTCCCTGTAAGAGGATTATACCTCTCCTCTTATTGCTAGATGACTTGCTATGCTAGCACGTAAACCCCTCATAAACAGCCTTAGCCATGTGACTTGCTTTGGCCAATGGAATATGAATGGGCATGATGAACACTGCAACCAAGAAGAAGTTTTGAGAAGCATCAAAAATCTTCCAGTAGCCCTCTTGCTGTTCCTCTTAGCCAAGAGATCATTGTGTCCATTCTGATGGCAGCTCTATAGGCCTGAATTCTGGCAAATACATGGAACAGAGCCACAGCTAACCCACAGTCACCAACATTTAACTAGAGTTAGACATAAGTGTGTTTGTTTTGTAATGAGCCACTGAAATTTAGAGCCCATTTGTTACCACATCCAAAGCTGACTACTCCAGAAGATAGAAATTATACCAGACTGCTAACAATGGCAATTTCTGTAGCATTAAGATTGTAGGTTACTATGACTTCTTTTAATCTTTTTTTTAGATTTTCCCTGTTATCTTTATCATGTATTATTTTATAATCAGAAAAATAAGTTTTATTTTTCTTCTAAACATTCTTTCAGTCCTTCCTTAACTCCAGCCACTTGAATTAAATTTGAGGTGAAATTAAATTTAGACCAGTTCTTGAGCAAGGGTGTTTGCCACATTCATGACTAACTTGGAATGCTGCATTTAAGACATCATTAGCCTTCAGTTGATGCAGTCTTAGCAAAATTCTGCTAACTTCGCAGAAATTGACAACTGATAAGATTCATATAGAAACATAAATGACTCAGAATAGCCAAAGCAATCTTTAAAAAAAGAACAAATTTGGAGGACTCACTTCCTGATCTCAAACTTCTAGAAATCAAGATAGTGTGGTATTAGCATAAGGGTAGAAATACAGATCAATGGAATAGAATTGAGAGCCCAGAAATAAACCCTCATGTTTATGCTCAATTGGTTTTCAATTAGGGTACCAAAACAATTCAAAGAGGAAAGAATAGCTTTTTCAACACATGGAACTAGGACAACTGCGCCATCCCCAATGATCTTGTGGCAAGCCTCTTTCTTCATCTTATCACCCTCTGCCCCTCCCCCACTGGTACTCTCTCTCTCAAATAAATGAATGAATAAAATCTTTAAAAAAAATAAAATCAATAGAGCTCACAAAAATCAGCAGTTCATCTGAAAGAGCTATGTCCTGCCTCATACCATCAATGGATCAAATATCTAAATGTAAATGGACTAAATATCTCAATGTAAAACATACAAATGCAAAACATAAGAGCAAAAGTTGAATATTTGTATAATTTGGGGCAGGGGAGGGTTTCTTAAAAAAGACAATCTGTAACAAAAAAGAAAACATATTTGACTATTTAAAATTAAAGCATTTTGTAGAAAAAAATAAAATCAAAAGACAAGTGATAAGGTGGGAAAAATATGTGTTACATGTATGACAAAAAGTTAATCCCTTGTGCAGAAAAATTCTCTCAAATTTATATTGAACAAATCAGCAGAAAAATGACCAAAGATTTTGCCTTCATAATGCACAGAAAAATAAATTCAAAATGGCCAATAAATATAAAAAATATATTCAATGTCTCTAATGGTCAGGCAAATGCAAATAAGACAGTAATGAAATTGTATTTTCATCCATAGACTGGGGAAAAATTAATTTCATGCCATGATGGGTAGAATGTAGAGAAATGGGCATTGTCATATATGTTTTGAAGGAATATGAATTGTTTCAAAAATTTGCAGTGTAATCAAATAATATTAGTACAATTAAACAATGTGTGTACCCTTTAATATAGCACTCAGACTTTGGAGAATTTATTCCCCCAAAATTAGATTGCAATACATAAGGATCAGTGTATGAGAGTGCCTCTTTTAGTATTATCTATAATGGCAATAATTTGGAAATAAACTGAATATCCTGCAGTAATAGAATGGGCGAATCATTATGGCACATCTATCCAATGGACTATGATTAAAGTGTTTAAAGCAGCACATTAGATTAGTATCTGGTGAATTGGAAGACTAACCACTTAAAGGCAGGCTAAGTCACTGAGAAATATGAACAGATTAGCTCATATTGGAAAAAAATTAAGTCTTAATTTTTTATATATATTTTATATATATATATATAGCTATGAATCTATGACCAAGGAGAAAAATGTGAGAGGATACACATAAGACAACGAACACCATTTACATTGGGGGTCTGGCCCTGAAGGACAGTTGATGGGGGAGATGAATAATTTTTTTCATTAAACATCTTTGAATTTTTTCACATCATAATAAGTATATAATAACTTTGTAACTTAAAAATCTAATAAAGACAGAGTCAGATCATGTGCAATCCTGTATTTACATGCATAATACATGTCTGAAAGGACTGAAACCAAACTGCTAATTTTGAACCCTCTTATGAGAAAAGAGGTATTAGGGAAGGAGGGAAAGGAGATCTTAGCTTTGTTTTGCATATATTTCTGTCTTTATAAATATGTATATTTTTACAATGAATACTAATTCATATATTACTCATGTGAGTTAAAAATAAATACATAGCTTTAACTGTTTATACCCATGCAGTATACTAGGATGTTTTTGTTTTTTTCCCTTCCCATCAGTAGACAACAGTTATTGGCACAAACATTAACAAGCATAATAGTTGTAATTTGGTTGAGGAGGATAATCATGTATTAGCTTAAGTAAGATCCAATGCTTTGCAGAGATCTGTCATTCTATGACAGTATTGACTTATAATGGTCCCAACTAAGAAATACAAGATGTAATCCATAGATTCTAGTGAAATTCAGCTGTATTATCTTTTATTGCTCCTATAAACCTTAACTCTAATTAAAGATCACTTAGAGGTTTTTAGCTAGAGGGATGGGTGAAAGGATATCTTTATCCCCACTTAGGCAGAGGAAAGGTTTTAAAGTAGAAAATGAGCAATTGATGATTGTCTTGCCAAGTGTAATTAAGAAAATTTAACAGCACTGATTGTACAAAGTTCTGGGAGTAAAATCTGCCAAAGGCTGAGATATGGTTTCTATGTAGCTAATATCATAAACTCAGTGTGTCAAGTCTTTGATTCTAATTCTTGGAATAAGCTATAATCTCTCACATATAAAATAATATAATTTGTGTCTGTGGCCCAAAGCAAAGAGGTCTCCTTTTGCCTCTCTCCCTCCTACACTGTCTGGGACCATGGTGTCAGTTCTGTCACCCCCGGCACTCCTCTGCCCCCGAGACCTGCCATGCTGAAGGGCTTTCCTTCTCAGCTACTTGCTGGTAACACATTCTCACTTCCTTTTTTTTTTTAAAGATTTTATTTATTTATTTGACAGAGAAAGACACAGCGAGAGAGGGAACACAAATGGGGAGTGGGAGAGGGAGAAGCAGACTCCCTGCTGAGCAGGGAGCCCGATGCGGGACTCAATCCTGGGACTCCAGGATCATGACCTGAGCCGAAGGCAGTCGCTTAACCAACTGAGCCACCCAGGCACCCACTTTCTCACTTTCTTCAAGGCCACTGTTGGACCTAGAAAAACTTCCAGGGCTCAGAGAAGGAAGCCTTGCTGGCTAAATTTCACCGATATTGTGAGAAGCAAGAAGTGTCTGGATTGTGGGAAATTCTTGCCTTCAGAAATTTGGGAGTTTTCTTGCAAACATGATCCATGGATAGTTGAAAAATTACATAGCCTGTGAAAGAGCAGTGGAAACCACATATGAGAGAGGCACTCAAGATCAACTATCAGAATAGTTTAGACTGGTATGCTGAGACTTTTGAGAGAGAATAAATCACTAGGATTCAGTCCACTGAACTGGTGGAGAAAACTAGGAGATGACATTATATATAAATTATCTAAGATATATGTTTACCTGCTACAGTAGCGCATGCTATATACATGTAATTTTTCTTTAAATGGATGAATGTGCTTATGGTGCAGATATGTATGAATAGCAGAATTAATTGTTCAGTAGTGATGGTGATAGATTTGGGGTTAAGAATACTCATTAGCTTCTTTCTCCTCCACATTGGGCACAAACTAGCCCCTGCACCCACTGCACTCTTGTTTGATATGGTTTATCATTTCCAAAGGTGGTGATCATTTTGTTGGATATTGAAGGGACAAGCCCAATACACTAAAATATTGTTTGCCCAGAGTCCTATCTTTTCCTCTACTTCCTGCACTGTTTGAAAGAACAAAAGGTATACTCCAGATCTAATTGTTTGTAATTGGCCTATTTATGAGCAACATAAATGTGGCATACATACATTGACTTATAACTTTGTCAGGATTAAGTCTCTCTGGAGGAAGAAGAGGAGACATAGAATTAAATGCGTGGATGGGACTGAAAGAGCTGTTCAAAGTTTAGAGATAAGTGGGCATATTCAGGAGAACAGGGAGTACTCTTCAGGAGCTAAAAAAAATAGATCAGTCTCTGAAGTCTAGAAGGAACATGCAAGAGACCATGCATGAGAGTAGGCAGTGGGATAAAGTGAGCTTTGGAGACAGAGAAGTGTTTTTGAAAGCCAGAAATGCAAAGCCTAGGGAAGTAGATCAAGATTATAGGAGATGCTTGCTTTTTTTTTTTTTTTTTTTTAGTATGGATGCTTTTTATGTACCACCCATATCCCTTTGGACCTTAACATTGTCATGTAAGTGGCTGACTTTGATATGGCATTGTGTCCATTTTTGGCCTAAGAGCTTTCTCTGACCATTGGACTCTGCTTAGAGCTAGCATAGCAGTGCAGAAACAGAATTTAGAAGCACTAACTTTTCCTCCTAACCCTCCACCCCCAACTACAGTGTCCTTTAACCACTGGAGTATAGATACCCCAATTCCCTCCCTCCTTGGGTGAAATAACAATGGATCTCAGAGACTTAGCTTATTTGCATGTCTGGGATCCCTAGTGCAGTTAAGCTGGAATTATCTACATTACTAACACTGTCAACAAGCCCTTGCATTGTTTGACTTCCCTTCCCAGTTGCACTTTAGCATAGCCATCCTGATGTTATCTGGGATCCTCTCCCCAAAAATCTCACTGCACTTGAATCTTTGTCCAAACCTTACTCTGGGAAAATCCAAACTAAGGTGGGATTTGTATACAAAATGAACTGCCAAAAACTTGAAGAATGAAACCAAACTGAAAAGAAAAATTAAAAATAAATAAAAGATATCAGACTAAGGAGAGTTGAGATATAGGTAAATGAAAAGATTATTTTCTTTTCCTTCACTAAATCTCTAAAAGGAAAATGAGTTTAGGAAATGTTATTATCTTACTGATTTTCTGGGTTAGTACTTTCTGAAGAAAGAGAAACAGTGAGCATTTTTAGAAGTAAGATTTTGAAAACTGTAATGCTTTAAGCCAAAACATATTGTTAACTGTGATAATGGGAAACCACATCAGTAAGAGGTGCATTGCCTCGTGCTCTGTGGTTTCCTACTACAGTAGTTCTTTTTGGAATTAGGTGGTCATTTCCAAAAAGCACTTGTGTTATGTGTTGAAATAATGAAAAAGCTGCTGAAACGCAATATGCATTTTTTAATCTAGTAATAAAGAAAGTAATATGGCTGAATAATGCCGGGGCAGATTAGCTTTGACACTATATTTGCTTTGTGTCCAACTTTATCTGGCAATGCATTATTCACTAGAACTATACACAGTGCTTTATTAAGTCTTAATCAAATGCATTTTATCATACGTGTCAATTCAACGCTTTGCCATTATATTTATGTATTTTTAAATACTGAGGTCTTTGTAACAAATGATAAATGCTTAGGCTGGAAAAGAATATCATATTTCTGGGGCCTGGGAATGAGGTCATTGTGTAGCACAGGGTGGTTTTACATCTACACTAATCTGAAAACAGATTATATTACCCTTTCTTTTCTCCTTATAATAAACTGAAATGTGAAAATGTTCATTTAACTTTTTTTTTCCCACCGACATGAAAACCAAGTTGGCATGCTTTAGTCATCTATTAAGGGCATTTTAATAGGTTCGTAGAGCATGTAAATAAGACCTCAATTAAAGCCAATTTTTATTTTATTTTATTTATTTGTGGTTTTTATTTAATAGATTTTTGCACTAAATTTTCAAATGTGACTAAAAGCTCAAATGAAGTAGGTTAGACATAAAAATTTATGTACAAACTGACAAGGGATTACAACGGTTACACACATTTTCAAATAAAATTAATTAATAATGAGCTGTATGTTTTGTAAACACAACTGGGCCTTAGAAAAACTTGTGGTTCTTGGATTTCCTACAGAAGAAAATGCTTATAAAATATACTATTAAACTGTTAACATCTTAGGCTTACTACTCTGATAATATTGGACAACTTCAATTTTAAAGATATTGTCAAAATCCAACTTCAAGTTGCTTGATAGTCTGGTTCTTTTATCAAAACAGCAGCTGCAGACTTATAGAACTTCTTGTATTTAAAGAAATAAAGGCAACTATTAAAATCCTATGGTGTTATTTGGAAATACCTATTGATTTCCTAAGTAAACAAATTTTTAAGACTAAAGTTCATGGGGGCGCCTGGGTGGCTCAGTTGGTTAAGCGACTGCCTTCGGCTCAGGTCATGATCCTGGAGTCCCGGGATTGAGTCCCACGTCAGGCTCCCTGCTCAGCAGGGAGTCTGCTTCTCCCTCTGACCCTCCTCCCTCTCATGCTCTCTGTCTCTCATTCTCTCTCTCGCAAATAAATAAACTCTTTAAAAAAAAAAGACTAAAGTTCATGGGGCACCTGGGGTGGCTCAGTTGGTTGAACAACCAACTCTTGATTTTGGCTCAGGTCATGATCTCAGGGTGGTGAGATTGAGTCCCCTTCGGGGGCTCCCCCCTCAGTGCAGAGTCTGCATGTCCCTCTCCCTCCCCCTCTGTCCCTCCCCCCCCTCCAGCCCTCTAGCTCTGGCTCTCTCTTTCCCCCTCTCTTTCTAAAATAAATAAACAAATAAAATCTTAAAATAAAAGACTAAAGAAGTTCATGATTTTGGATTTTAAAAAATCGTATTAAAAGAAATCCAGGGTTTTAAAGAGCATTTTGTTGTTAGACTGCTGTCTCTCAATGAGTGCTAAATGAAACCGGAGTGTTAATGGCATTAGGCTCTCCACACCAGACTGGCATTAGCCCCTGAGTCAATACCACTAGTTGGATAGAATTTTATCTACAGAAGGAATAGTTAGATAATCAACTTACATTAATTCTTCATGCAGATGTATCAACACCAAATAGACTATTTCCTTTGTACTTTTACCTTCAGCTGTCAATCAGATCCTCTGCTTCCCTGATTCGTCTTGTTTTCATCTATGTCCAAATAACTTGAATGAATGCAGAACTTTATTGGTTATAATAGTAATGCTTTCACACATTTATCACTTACACTTATCTGTAAAATGATCTGATGCTTAAATATATCAGGCCTTTTTTTTTTTAGTTTTTTAGTCTGCATCAAATTTTTAGATTGAAATTAAGTGCTAACCATTTAAAAAATAAATTTGAATCTTGTGTTTGTATGTATGTATGTATATATATTTCCATTGTGACAATATAACTGTTTTATTTTGGTGATTTTTTTTCCTCTTTGCCTAAATTTATATTGTTTAGACAAAAAAAAAAATAGGGTAAAGGCCCCTTATCTTAGGTTTGACTGTTTTCTCTATGTAGATTTTAAAATATTCTCTTGTCTTTGTTTCTTAAAAGGAGACAAAATTAAAAACATCAAAACATTAAGATGGATGTACAAGCATTAATAAGCATGTCCTTGTGTGCAAGGTTATTGATATAGGTATTTATGGAATTAATTTAGGGGCATCGTGGTTCTGATGATAAATCTACAACAAGAAAGATCATGGGTATGGAAGGTAGAGATCCCGGTAAAGTTCCAGTTGTTTTTCTGGGTTTGAGTAAGTTACTTATGAGTGTTATTTCTGAGGTCTTTGGGTCTTGGTTTCTTTATCTCTAAAACAGGACCATGAGATTCAGTCTCCATGGTATCTTTTCACTCCTGTGAGTCAGTTTAAAGAGTGTTCCTTGAATTAACTTTTGCTGTTTAACATTTGCTTACCATGCTTACAACAGGGATTCCTGGCCCCTTTGGGGTTTCTTTCATTCTCTGTGCTTGGATGACACCATATAGTGTGTTTGTGTGTGTGTGTGTGTGTGTATCTGTTTGAGAAAGAGAAAGCAAGATTAAAACAGATTCCGTAAACAATCAGAATCATGAGACTTTAGCAGAGATTGACTAAAAGAATTTCTAATATCACTAAAAGCCTCAGCAGATATATCAATGAGTCTGGGGTTGAGTGTCTTTCTTACCAGGCAGACACATTTCTAAAGAATCAACTCTCTTTATGTGAATATACAGTAATGGAACTATAAATCTAAATACAATTAAAGTTCTGAAGAAGTGGGAAGACAGTAGGTCACTCATAAGAGTGTTTACCAGTAGCAGCCACTCTCAGATCCCTTGCTCCCTGTGTACAGGAGTCTGATTTGATTTCCAGCTGCCAACCCCTCCTCAAGGTACAGCCATAGTCCTCTTGCAGCACCTTATAGGATCCTAGAGACATGAGGAAGTAAGAGAGCAGGACTGCATTCCTTTTTCCAAATGGGTTTTGGTACACACAGTTCATAAATGACCAGCAAGAATTTGCTGTTCAGGTTTACTTTTCCCTTGGGATTCTATAATTATTTTAAAATATTAGCCATAAATCCCTTGCTATTTCCTTAAATTATTCATTTGGTTTTGTGAGCCTCAATTGTATGCCAGAAATCACTTTGATACTTGATTTGGAGACTGCAGACCATACTTACACATCAACATGGAAAAACAATATGCAAAATTTGGCTTCAACATGCCCAAAATGCAGTATCCTGAATTGTCGTATTTTTCTGTGTGTCATAAAGTGTGTCTAATGATAGGAAAAAAATGAGTATCTTCACACAAAAGGTAATGCTTTATATTAATATCTGTCAGCAATTTTGTGAGAATATTGCCAAAATATAACATTTATTTTGGCATGTAGTTCCATTTTGCTTTTGTGAGTGTTTCTTTTATTTTATTGCCATTAACATAGCATAAAAAATGTCTTTCAGATGTTAAAAATCAATTATTTCCAAAATGTCCCAGTAGTTATTAGGGCAGATTAATGCAAGGTGCTGTAAGAGTAATGTCCAAATAAAATGTGGTAAGTGAACAATGTAGTTCACCAAAGGAATAAGATTGACCTGACTTTGGTACCTTTGTGGAAAACAGGGGAGTAAAATCAACATATGCAACAAAAGAAAAATATACAAGGGCATGTTTTGTTGGACGATCAGGCAGGTGCTTTGGGATACTATTTTCAGTGCAATGATCAAGCTGCCATGATGAGTTAGAACAAGAACAAAACTGTTTATACTCAATTTCTATCTACAGTTGTATAGCTGGTTTCTAATGATGATCAATGCAAGATAAGCTTGAGGATGGACATTTCAGTAACAAGTGGTCTTGTGGAAGAATATTAATTATGAAAACTCAAGTGTTAACCTTTTGGACTTTGGCTTTTGGCAAGTTCATAGCAATCTTTATGTTAGTAGTCATGAAAGGTTATTTGTTTCCTAGAATTTTGAGTTCCGGGGTTCAAAATACTTGAGAGAAAGCTGCCAAATAAATTTAAACACTGTTATGTAGTGGAATCAGTATGGCCCTGGGATGTGGGCATCTCAGAGGGAAGTGTGTCTGGTTTATGGGCATGAGACCTGTGCAGTCACATAAGGCCTCATCCCTAGTAGATACCCAGTTAAATGCTTGTTCTGAAACAAGCTCCCACAATTTTGAAATTCTTAATAATTTTTCAATAAGGGGTACTGCATTTTCATGTCACAGTAGTTCCCACAAATTATGTAATGGGTCTTTAGGGTAGTTGCAGAGGAAGAACATGACTCCATGATTCCAAACCTTCTCACCTAGATTTGGGGAATGATTCTTTAACTGCTTTCTTCCTGATAGCTTTCCTTTATTTCTATCTTTTTTGCTCTACCCCTGTCTTCATTATGATTTGGAAGACAGAAATTCCACAATGTTAAGTCCTCTGTAAAGGATCAAACTGTCCTCCATGTTTGACATCAGGTTTCTCTAGAAGTGACCAGACATCTAAGCTGTGGGACAACTTTTATGTTGTTGGACATCTATGCCATGACTCATCTTCTCACCTGGTTATTCAGTCTTTTAGCTCTAACACTATACTGGCCATGCTTCATGCTGTGGATATCATGGTGAATAAGGAGACTTGGTTCCTTTTGTCCTAAGTTTACAGTTTAGAAGGATAGACAATCAAGCCAAGGGCCAAATAAAGGAAACTATGATGGTGGTAGAACAGGACCCACAGGAACACAGAGGAGGAGCACCTAAGGAAGTGAACCTAAACAAAGATCTAAGACCTAAGTGTGGATAGATATTTTTTCACATGAAGGGGAAAGCAGAGAATGTTCTAGAAAGGGAACAGCATGAACCAAAGCCTAGAAGTGAAAGGCTGCCATCTTCAGGAGAATTTCCCACATGGAAAATTGTACTGACTGTATTCAAAGTAGCTATCAGCCAGAGATTCTTTTCAGGGGATTTCACATTTGTGAAAAGGTTTAGGTTGAAGGCCACCATAAAAGGGCCTGCCTCTATTGTAACCAGATTTTTATTCACAAAGTCCATGTAACATATGTCTGAACCAGGACAGTTTAATATGTGATACCCATGGACACATTGAAGATTCCAGGTTGGTGCTTGGAGGACAAAAAAGTTGTTGACTAGAGGAAAAAATGTGATATAAATTGATAATCAAAGTTAAATGTTGTTATGGTTGAATGTTCATGCCCCATTCATATGCTAAAGCCCTAACCCCAATATGATGGTATTAGGAGGTGGGACCTTTGGGAGGTAATAGGTTTAGATGAAATTATGGGGTGAGGCCCTCATGACGGGGTTAGTGTTCTTATAAGAAGAAAAGTTCTCTTTCTGTCTTCACATGTACCCACAGAGGAAAGCCATTGTGGGCATATTGAGAAGGTGGTTGTCTACAAATCAGGATGGATTCTGGTGTGCCTGGAGGGAAGAGAGAGAAAGAGAGAGTAGAAAGAGATGAAGTCTGAGAGCTGTGCAGGGGCCAGAACACGGACATAGTCTTGTGAGGTCTGGCAAGGACTTTGCATAGTTTGTAAAGGGTAATGTGAAGCCATAGGAGGGTTGTTTTTTCTTTAAGATTTTATATATTTATTTGACAGAGAGGGAGAGAGCACTAGTGGGGGAGCAGTAGGCAGAAGGAGAGGGAGAAGCAGGCTCCTCACAATGTGGGGCTTGATCCCAGAACCCTGGGTTCATGACCCGAGCTGAAGGCAGACACTTAACTGACTGAACCACCCAGGCATCCCCCATAGGAGGGTTTTAATCAAAATTGTGATGAGATCTGACTATGGCTTTAAAAGATAGCCATTGCAAAAGCCCAGGCAAATGATAGTGGCTTGAATGAGGGTTGCAGTGGGAGAAATGGACCTATTCATGTGGAGACAGTGAAGGGAAAGCAAAGTGTTAAAGAAGGCTATACAAAGGTGCAAAGACAAGTCCAGGGTAGAGGTTGTAACTGGGACTTATTTTGATAAGCTGGCTCTTGGGACCAGAGCTGAAAGGCTAACCTAGAAAGAGATACCATCAACCTCTGAGGAGAGCCTTCCAGAAAGTGACGGTGTGATGGGAGGATGAGTTCTTTGCATTTCCGGAGTTCAGCAAAGCAGTGTCAGCAACGCTGATGCCCCAGCAGACACCCACAGACAGCAGAGAGTCGTCTCTGTTCACTGTTCAGAATCCAACATTGCAGGTCCTGCTTCCAGCTGTGAGTTGGGAAGTCCTTTAATTTATACATGGTTAGCTTGATCTTCCAAAAACATGGAAACAAATTAAGGACATAACCATTGAAGACTGCAAAAAAATGGAAGAGAGATTGCCACAGAGATCCTACAAAACTATTGTGTTTGAATAAGCAGGTATTTGAGGTTTCAGTAGGTAATTTGGGCAGGCTGAGCTCATTTCTGCTTCTCCTGAGTTCACTGGAATAGTCCAGGTATCTGGGGGACCTCTTGTTCTTGTGTCCATATTGCCTCCAGGGGGCACTTTACTTACCTGCAGGGCTGAGCTTTTTATTTTCCTGCTGATATGCTCTAATCACCTCTAATAGCAGTCTCCATCTTGAATATGGGATTTAGACCATTAACTTTATATGGTATATTTAGAAAGATGTTAGCCATTAAAATAACTTCTTCATTAGTAAATAGATACATTTAGAACTGCATTTTGATTCCCATGTATTGAAAATAAAAGTTGTATGGTTTTGTTTTGTTTTTAAAAGTCCTGAAAAAACAGGCATCTATACTATCCCTTTCCTTCTTTATCCATAAATGTTTACTAATATAACATCTATTATCCAGATGTAGAGTATTAGTAAAAATAAGATGAATTGCTAAGCAACATACATGTATATTACACGTCTTTCTTTTAGTTCTAAGTGACAGGAGATACAATGAAAACTAGAAAGGGACTTTATCTGTACATAACTGGAAGATCCAAGGCATGTATTTTTCTCTAACTCAACTTCCAGTCCTTGTCTTGGCTCCATTTGCAAATCGTTGTCCCCTCATGGTGGCAAAATGACTATAGCAGCACCGGCCTTATGGCTCCTCAAGTTCAAATCCCATTTTCAGCAATTTGGAAAAAATCTCATTGCCTATCATTATTTCTGGCTGTGTCCATTTCTGAAACAACCTCTGTACCAAGGAGAATAAAGTACCTTGATTTGGTCCATTCTTTTCCACCTTTTGAAGAAAGGATTGAATACACCCTATCCAACCAAATATGCAACCTAGGAGTAGGGCAAGGATGGTTTCCCAGTAGGAAATTGGTGTGCCAATAAAAGAATACATAGGGAATGCATGTGAGGAGCCAGAATACATATTTGCCTGTTGCCCTGTATCAGGCCCTTAACAGTGATAAAGGCAGGGATATTGCCACATTGGGTATCTAATAATTTGTCAAAAAAAGCTACCGGGCACAGCACCATATTTCTCTCAAAGTTAACAAATTATGCAGGGAGCTTCTCAGTAGTTTCTGAACTTCCTACACAAGATTCAAAGAGGGGAGAAAGGGTTCCCTTACCCCATTTCATGTGCTTGATTTATACTATCTCATCAACTACTCACAAATATTTTATCATGAGTCTTATTTTTCAGGTGAGGAGACTGAGCCACAGGCAGGTTAAGGAACTTGTCTAAGTTCACATAACGGAAGTGTAGTTCAGGTCTGAACCCAGATCTTTCTGAGTATAAAGCAGGATGCCACTGCCCTAGCCAGATACAACTCTTGCATTTACTCACTCACTGAGTCAAGCAATTGGCTTTACTTTTTGTTTCTTTTCCAAATTTGAATTTTGTGGCATTTACTTTAAGATGTAGACTTTACATATGTTATAATGTCAACTTGACCACTTTTAAAGATCCTCAGCCAGAAAATTATTAGTTTCCCTCTAACCTTTCATTCCCCAAATAGGTAGTGAATGTCTATTACATGCAAGGGGACCAGAGCAATGTGAAATGAGTTGGCTACATCATTCTGGGATGGTTTTGTGATAAGAGTAAGAGGGAAAATGCAGTCATCCCTTTTCCTGGCACACCATCACAGTCCAATCCAATCTTGAACCCTCAGAAGAAATTTTGAATGGTGAGTTCAGCAAGGTTAAATAACTCCCCCTTGGGATCCCCTTCCAGCCAACAACAGCCTGGTAGCTGCAACAATCGCACCAGATTTTGGTTCTTGAGTTTACATTGTTTTTATGTCTTTTGGATTGTGCTGCCCTTGTGAGGAGCCCATTTGCACTCCAGTGCAGAACATAATGTAGATGCATATTAGGTATTCAATAAGTATTTCTTGAATTAAGTTAAGTGTCCTATTAGAGTGATTGACCATAAATATTTGGTATAGCAATACCATTAAACAATTAACCACTGATAAAATTTATATGAAACACATATTTTAGAAAAAAATATATACACTCAATATCATGTGATACATATATACACATGTATAACCTAATATAATACTTATACATATGGAATAGATGATATAACACACTTATACACATTCTTTTAGATACATGTATACATGTAGATTTTTCTGATTCATAACATTTAATGTTTTTTGGTTTTTGTTTGTGAACAAGTGATATAGCCCAAAATCTTTGCTGGAATTTGAATTCCCATATCATTTTTTGAAACTATAAAATATGAACAATTTGCCTTCTGACCTCTACCCATTCTAACCTCCTCCCTGCTATATGACATTAAAAACAAACATACATATGAAATGAATTATATTTAAACTTCTGGACAACATTTTTTAGCAAGTCACAAAAAGATGTAATTGTATTTTGCAAAAAGTGATTTAGTTCTAGAAAGCTGAGAGGACATGTACCAATTGGTACTTGAAAAAAAAAAAGACCTACTAATTGTTGTCAAACTCTTAATTTAGGGCGCCTGGGTGGCTCAGTCTGTTAAGCATTTGCCTTCGGCTTAGGTCAAAATCTCAGAGTCCTGGGATTGAACCCCACTGTGGGCTCCCTGCTCGGCAGGGAGTCTGTTTCTCCTTCTCCCTCTGCCCCTCTCCCTTCCCCGCTGGCTTGTGCATGCATTCTGCCTCTTTCTCTCTCTCAAATAAATAAATAAAATCTTAAAAAAAAAAAAAACTCTTTTAATTTAACTAAAAGTGGGTTTGCAAAGAAGATATTGGGAAAGCCTCAAGAGTTGTAAATCTTTAATTTCCATTTTCAAAACCTTGTAGTAATGCATAATTCTTTATGATTCATGATTTCTTAAACATATAACATACCCTTCTTCATTATGGTTTCTATCATTTTTTTTTTTCAAACCAGAAGTGTAATTATGGCAAGGAGGCTAAATAGTATATATTCCAAGGTTGCTGTCCCTCTGACTTAATGCTTCCTGAGGCTGTTCTTTCTCTCTCTGACTTATGACACTTTTACTCTACTGAAAGACATAAGTGTTACTCCCTAGCCTATTCTTCACATCCTTTGGTCCATTTTCTGTTTCACTGAAACAACGGAATAAATGACCCAATTTTGGTTTTTCTACTATTTACAAGAGATTTTTATTTTTTAATGTGATAGAATGTGGGAGTTTTACTGTTTGCAATTACCAAAGAGCTATGGATGAGCAAACAGAGGCTAAGTGACAATAAATGACTTGTCTGAGGTCCTGGAACTCAATGGTGTCCAGGTGCAGTAGGATTTCAGAAACAGCAATGAGTGAAGCAGGTGTATCCCGTGGACTCTTTTAATCAACGATATACTAGAAGGCAGTAGGGTAATGGTTAAGAACACAGGCTTTGGACTCAGCCGTCCTTGGGATTGAATCCCTGCCTTCTCTCTGCTTAGGTATGTCATTCCTGGGCAGGTTGGTTAACTTCCTGTTTTCACTTGTGCCCATCTGCAGAGCGATGGTGACATTACTGAGCTTTTAGGCAAAGATTTTATGTGATAATGCATGGCTCATACTAAGCCAATGAATAAAGAACGGCTAAGGCTATAATGTTCTTATATCCATTCCTTGTGCTTCGATAAGCATTGATAAAGTAAGTAGGAGTGCCTGCTTGGGATTTGATAACTTGGAAACATAGGGTGGGTGTTACTTGTTAGTGCTCTAATTTTGGCCCGTTAGAAATGTTTCAATAAACTGTACATTATCTCTCTCCATATCACATTGCCTGCAATTCATGTAGGTAGCCTTCTTCTGTACTGGTGATAGCTGGTGATAGCTGCCTGGCCACGGCTTAAGTCACTGCCAATTTTCTTCTAAATATTCCTGGAATCAACCACTTCTCCATTCTTACTGCCCACACCCTAGTTCAAAACATAATCATTTTTCACTGTTTTGATCTTACCATCCTATTAGACATCCTTTCTTTTAGTATTGTTCCCTTAATCTATTAACTGCCTTTGACTCAGAGCAAACTCTGATGTACAGTTCAAATGATGTGACTGTCTAGGTAAAGCCCTTTCACAGCACCCCAGCATCCCTCAGAAAAGAGTGATAGTCCCATCGTGAGTTGGCCTTTTTTTACTTCCTCCTCTGTGTCCTTCAAGATAGGCTATACAGAGGAGGAAACTGAGGGCTGGGGAGGTTAAATAATTAGTCTGAGCTTACACAACTAGAGAGTGACAGAACCAAGACTCCACCCCAGACTTTTTTGCTCTGTAGTCCAGATCTGCACAGTTATTACATAGATCAGGGGTCAGCAAACTATAGCCTATGGGCCAAATTCATTCCACTGCCATTTTTCACAAGTAAAGCTTTATTGGACTGCAGTCATGACCACTCATTTATATATTTTCTGTGGCTCTTTTCATGCCGAAGGGCAAAGTTGAGTAGTTACAACAGAGACCATCTGGGCCACAAAGTCTATAACATTCACTATTTGACCCTTTACAGGAAAAGTTTGCCAGCCCCTGGAATAGATTATACTTGGATTCAAAAGAGTAAAAATGATAGATTCCAGAATGTTCACAGTGAGGAACTAACACTGTGATCAGAGTCTTCTGCCACTTTAATGAAAGTAGATGAAATGTTGCCTTAACAAGTAGAAGAATCACTCAAACACTAGGACCTGAATATACTAGGTGATTTTAATTACCTAGATATCTATTGGGAAAACAGCTTGACAGGATACAGATTGTCCAATCAACTATTTTTAAAGGGTTGCTGACAGTGCTTAATGTGAAAGAGGTAGGAAGCTAAAGTGATGGCAGGCCTCCTCTACTGATTGTGCCCAACAAAGAACAGACGATTGCAAACAAAATGGGATATGTCGTTTCTAAGACGCAGAAGCTGTGAAATAAATGGCAGAATTCACGACGCTGAGGTAGGGGATTAGGAAAAGCAGCTGAACAAAGAATATGAATTTTAAGAAAGTAAACTTGAGTACCAAATGCTCTGAGCCCAAAATGACTGGATATTTGCATAAATATGTGCACAATCACCTGCTGAATCCACTCTGAATGTTTTGACACCAGCCTGCATGGAGACAAAAAAATTGGAATACTCAGTCATTCAGAAAAATTGACCAGTTGTTTTAAGTTAGACATACCAAAATTCCAGAAAGAGCTTAGCACGGGTAATACTGCTCACAAAGGCAAGCTCTTCTTGTTCCCTGAGAGGCGTTTTGCCTTTGGGATCCTGGAGCGCAGAGAAGCAACAAGCACAGGTTATGATAATGTGTTGGCTGAGAGCAGAAATAAACCATGTGCAGAATGTGCCAGGAGCATGATGGTGGGTAAGCCTTCAACTTGGATGTGGTTCCCCTTCCAAAGAGCTCAAAGTATGGGCAGTTAGGAAATGACTTTCCAGGCACCTGAGGCAGTAAGTGCAGTTTCCAGCCCCCATCATTTAATTTAGTTCCAGGGAATGAGTTGTGTGCCCTGAGCCTACGTGGCTGATGCCTGGGTGCAGTGGTATCCAAAGAGAGGGGAGAAAGGACTTGTGATTGGCGTGTTCTTTCGGATGAAGAAATGAAATAGGACAGTTTCCTCCTTGGTTCCTTCATTCATGACTGAATTCATTTTTGTGAAGGGACTGCTGGCTGCCCTGCACCGCAACTGGGGACACCAAGATGAATAAAGACATGTGTGTGGGGGGGAAGATTCAAAAGCACATTATCGCCTGGCACTCCGATGAACCATTTCTAATATGGGAGACAGTGCCCAAGCCAGAAGCTGTGTGAGGGATGAGAGAGAGTAAGTGTGGAAGCAGGCTGAAGAGGTTTGAAAATAGACTGATAATGTGTGTGACCGGACTCCCACAAAGTAAATTGTTTTTGAAGGGAGGGATGTTTCCACGGATTTTGAGGGAAACCCAAAAGCAGGACAGCTACCCAATGTTGTGTTCTTTGCCTTCATGCGGTCTATGCAAAAGAAGAAAAGATGAGCATCTCAGTGTGGCCTGATTCTCCCTTCTGTGAGGGGGCTGCATGTGTCCGAATGCACAGGCAAGGGGGGCTTCCATCACCCCCTCCTGTGTGCTCTCCCACGGTTTTCCAACTCTTGAGTTTGAGAGGCAGATTTACCTCCCTAGCACTGAGAGCCATTCCACTGCTGGCACCAATGCTCCAATTTCCTTGTTTTTATCATTGGTATCTCTCATGACTCTTAACAACCACCACCACTCACTGAGTGCTGACTATGTGCTGGGCACTGTGTTCAGCACCGACATCCATTGCTCATTTAAATCTCACCATGATCCTATGGAGTAGGTATCATTTTACCCAATTTTCAGAAGATCAATTGAGTCACAGAATATTTAACTTCCCTGAAGTCACTTGGCTGATTTAAGTCTTGCATATTCTAGATATTTTTAACCTCACTAGTGAGTGTCTTCTACTATTTATGTATTTTTTAAAAATAATTTGATTTAAAAAAAGTTCTATGGCTGAAGCAAGTGCTTAATAAGTACTGCAAAGTTAGAGTCTTGAAATATTAGGGTACTAGATGTGGAATCTAAGTTAGGGATATATTTGGTCCTTTCCAGATCTGTCTGGGTTACAGCAAGACATTTTCCATTTTCATGATGCACTTTGGAAGAGACCAGGGAAATTAAGTGGGCACCACACGCAAATATCACTGCTTTCATGGCAGTTTTATTTTAGAAAGGGCAATTTGTAAAACTTTTAGTGATCCTAGGCAAGGGGCAGGGAAAGGCCAGACTTCGCAGAAAACCCTTGACTGGGTGATGTCTACTACTACTCTTCAGACTGTCAGATGCCAGTTGATGTTGGAGGACCTCTACTCAGCCCCTGCCTTGTCCAAGCTCTTGGAAACTCAATGTGACAGCTCCTTCCTTCATTAATATTCATGTTCTGTTTTGATCACAAGTCAAAGGGGGAGGTTAAACCACAACTCAGAGTCCTAGGGATCAGGATTTGACCATATTGAAACCTCATACATAGCCACCCCTCCATGGTTCTGTGGATGGAACCTGTCACTGGTGTGAGATCTTAAGTGTTGAGGCTATAACACAGAATGAAATAAAGTCCCTGATTTGTGGAATTTGCTATCTAGTGGACTCTCTTACTTGATTGCCTTGAGGGCTTTTCCATGTTTCAGATTGTATTTTCTCACTACTCCATGAGGAAGGTTGATCAAGGTTCATGCTCATTTTACTGATGAGGAGACACAGCAATGATATCATAGAACTAAGTAGCAGAACCAAGTACACTTGACCTCAAAGTTTGTCCTCTTAAAAAGTTAAATATTTATAACATAGAATTTATTATTTTAACCATTTTTAAGTGCATGGTTCAATGGCATTAAGTACATTTACATCATTGTGCAACCATCACCACCAAAGCATCTCCAGACCTTTTTCCATCTTCCCAACCTGAAACTCTGTACCCCTTAAACAACAACTTCTCTTTCTCCTTTCCCCCTTCCAGCCCCTTGTAACCACCGTAATGCTTTCTGGTTCTATGAATTTGACCACTTTAGGTACCTCATATAAGTGGAATAATACAGTATTTGTCCTTATGTGATTGGATTATTTCATTTAGCATAATGTCCTCAATGTTCATGTTGTAGCATGTGTCATAATTCCCTTCCTTTTTAAGGCTGAATAATATTCCATTGTATGTATACACCACATTTTGTTTGTCCATTCAGCCATTGATGGACACTTGCATTGTTTCTACCTTTTGGTTGTTGTGAATAATGCTGCTATGATCATGGGTGTATAAATATCCCTTTATCTCCTTGCTTCCAATGCTTTTGGATGTATATCCAGAAGTGGAATTGCTGGATTATATAGTAATACTGTTTTTTAATTTTTTTTAAATATTTTATTTATTTATTTGAGAGAGAGAGAATGAGAGACAGAGAGCATGAGAGGGAAGAGGGTCAGAGGGAGAAGCAGACTCCCTGCCAAGCAGGAAGCCCGATGTGGGACTCGATCCTGGGATTCCAGGATCATGACCTGAGCCGAAGGCAGTCACTTAACCAACTGAGCCACCCAGGCGCCCTGTTTTTTAATTTTTTGAGGAAGCCCCATACTGTTTTCCATGTGGCTGCACCATTTGACATTCCTGTGTTCTTTAAACAACATCAACGTTGCCTTTGAATGATGAATGAAAGAGGGATATAGCACTAATATTGTAGCAACACTGAATGCAGCTGATCCGATGCTTCTGTTATATATCAGTGTAACCCACATTTCTGTCATGATTTGTGATGTTTACAAATAACATGTTTCCTTTGCTCCTCAAAAATGTGTTGAATAAAGGGGCATGTTTAACTTTTCAGTACACTTTAAATATGATGAAATGTCAGTGTTTTTGAGGTGTCAAAACAAATGACATAATGTCAGCATTTAGAAACTCAGCTATTTGCAAAACGAGTTGCTTTTGTTTTCTGCCAGGCACACCACAGCATGTTTAACGATGGGGTATGATAGCTGTGGATTGTGAGTCTAATCTGCCTCAGACTCAGAAAGCCTCCAGTACAAAGTGGTACTTGTTTATTGTTGCTTTGTGGTGTTTGCCTGTTTCTGCCATACAAAGGTTCACTGGGGGTTGAACTGAAAATTCGTGGATCAGTACTGGGTTGTGAATTCTCGAGGTGTGTGTCTATATCACTGTGTGTGTGTGTGTGTGTGTTATGTGTGTTGTACAAAGGATACATCTCCCAAATGATCCCATTTGGAGATCTTTCCCCCCAGAGTCGGTGACACACCCTGAAGTGACCCACAATGAGTCTGGCCCTTGGATAATCCTCTCCCCCGGAGCCCAGACAGAACCTGTGACTTGTTGCTAGCCAATGCAATATGGCAGAGGTGATGGGTTGCCATGCCTTTGATTGGGTTACATTATGTAAGACTCCTTAGCTGACTGGAGGAGCGATTCTTCTCGTGGCCTTGAAGCTGTCATATTGTGACAGGGCCATGTGGCAAGGAAGGGGCAGCCTTAGGAGATAAGAATGGTCCTTGATTGACAGCCAGCAAGAAAATGGGACTATCCGTCAGTCTACAACTGCAGTGAATTGGATTCTGACAACGAACATGTGCCCTTGGAGGAAGACTGCCAGCCCCAGGAAGGAACACAGCCTGACTGACACCTTGATTGTGGCCGTGTGAGAGAGCAAAGGACCCCGTTTCCTGACCCATGGAAACTGGAACATAATAAATGTGATTTTTAAGCTACTGTATTTGTGGTAATTGGTCACACAGCAATAGAAAACTAATACAGTCAGACACACTCTTCACATCACCTTCCCTTTCTCGGTTTGTTCCTTTTATGTTTATATTGATTTTCTGCCTATTTCTTCTGGTGTGGATTCTGCCTGATGGTACCATCAGTTCAGATGCCCTGGTTTCTCTCAGCCACAAGGAAGGCACCTGACCCTCACTAGACCAATTAGATGTTTATTTCTGGGACTCTGAGTCTTGACAAGAGTAACAAAGAGGCAGGGCATGTATAAAGCTTCTTTATCCCAGCAGCATTAGCCTGAAACACTCTTGCTACCAGTTCTTCTGGAGATTCCCTACCTCCTGTCTTTGCCAAAACTGACGTTTTCAGCTTTCTCTTTTTGATGAGCTTCACTAGATTCTTCAAATAAATTTCTCTTCCACTTAAATTAATCAGAGTCTGATTCTCTTCTTTGCAGCCAGAGGATTCAAACTGATACATTGACCACTATCATAATCTCCTCGAATCTTCTTTTTCTGAGTTGTATTATGGCTTTCTTTCTAAAAGACCCTTCCCGGGTGCCTGGGTGGCTCAGTCAATTAAGGGTCTGCCTTCGGCTCAGGTCATGATCCCAGGGTCCTGGGATCAAGCTCCATATCTGGCTCCCTGCTCAGTGGGAGTCTGCTTCTCCCTCTCCCTCTGCCCCTCCCCATCCCTGCTCCCCTCCACTCAGGCTTTCTCTCTCTCTCAGATAAGTGAATAAAATCTTAAAATAAAATAAAAGATCCTTCCCATCACTAGTTGCTCCTGACGATGTTTCCCCTAAAGCATTCAGGATTTAAGGAGAATTTTGAATATTGAACTGACAGGATTTTGCAATCAGAAGACTAAAAGGGATACATGAAAATTGTCAGGTTACCTTCTTAATTTTAATCAGGACCAGTTTTGGTGTTTGTTTTGGTTAGGTCTCATAAAGAAGGTACTCAGAAAGGATAAATCATCAAGATGGATATTGTCTATAGAGAAGAAAACATAACTTCTTTACCCCACTTGGAAAAGAAAGAGTACAGAGTGGCTTCCAGCAATGTGTTTTCTGATTTCTTAGAGAGAAAGGAAGTATCAGTTGGAGCTGCAGGTTTTCTTGAGCTTCAAAGTTGAGTTTGTAAAGATGTCTGTTTCCAGGACTGAAATATCAAAAACAAAGGAGTCATCTTGAATGAAATGAAAGCTCCAGAATAGAATTAAAAATAAGATTTGAAAAGTGGAGAGAATTGTAATTTGTCTTTGGAATTATGTTTTTTGACTCACTTCTTTGATATACAAATCTTTCCTTGATGATAAAAGTCTATGTGAAGAAAAATTGATATAAAGTTTCTTCCTCTTGCATTTAGTCGTGATGTGTGAATGTTTTGATTGTATTCTTTTTTTTTTTAAGATTTTATTGATTTATTTGAAAGAGAGTGCCCAAGAGAGCAAGCAGGGGCGTGTGGTGGGGTGGGGTGGGGGGGTTGGGCGGGGAGGGAAGGGCAGAGGGAGAGGGAGAAGAAGAGGGAGAGGCAGGCTCCCTGACTGGGGCTGGATCCCAGGAACCCAGGATCATGACCTGATCCAAAGGCAGGAAGGCAGATGCTCAACCGACTGAGCCACCCAGGTGCCCCTCAATTACATTCTTTATAAAGAAGTTAAAATAAGGCTGTTAATGTTTTTATCGCAGTGTCCATGACACCATGCTAACTGTGGCAAAGCATTTTTTTTCTCTTAGTTTAATTTGTTGAACGGAGATATTTTTCACTGTAGTCCTAAAATGATCGTATTAAAACTGTTCTGACAAATTCTCTGCTTGTGCTTTGATGAAATTTCAAAAAATATAAACAGCATTCAATATTATTAACAGTTGGGGATGTGTTTGAGATGGAATGTGTGTGTGTGTGAGCATATGGTGAAGAGAAAGACACAGGGAAAACATAAAAAAAGAAAACCAACAGCTGAAGAATAGATTTTATGAAACTTCAGTGGGTTTAGCCCTGCTCTAAGACCCTTTTAATTGCTTTATAAAGTGCTATATTTCCAATTTTCCTATTACAAAAACATAGTTGAGGTTTTGTTTCAGGGTTGCTAAAAGAAATGAATTGATGTTTTTATAATATTTCCTTTGAAAGGTAAAACTGAACATGGTTCTTTACAAGATTTCCTTCTCTTCCACACTCATTCTCGGGTAGATTAAAATGAAATCAATCTTAGAGCTCAGGAAATGTCAAGATTTCAAACGGGAAGTTCTTGACTTTGCTGTCAGATTGTATTCTTGGAAAAACTAGTTCTCTCTCCCATTTCATTTTGCCAGTAAAGAATTGGTTGAGTCTTATGCATGTGTTCTGTGTGCTGTTCACAATGCCTCCCCAACCCCTTGACCATCACCCCTCACCATCATTAATTAGATAATTGCTCATCCTCCGGTGTGTTGTTGGTAACTTTATAATTATGTGAAGAAATAAAGTCGTAATGAAGTACATTACATTTCATATAGCCAAGGTATGTTGCCTGAGAATGAGTGAAGAATACTAGCATGATACCTCTGTCTGTTTTTAGTACTGTGTCCCAAGATACAGACAGAGTCATTAGGGATTGGTATTTGGGGCTTTGTGTGTTATTTTCATATCACATATTATGACTAAAAAGTTACGGATCCAACACGTAAATAATGTATTGTACACTTATAATTTTTTAAGAGAATAGATCTTGTGTAAAGTGTTCTTGCCACAATAAAATAACAATTATTTTTTTTAAAAGGAGGATCCATAACGTATGGAAATAGATTGCATTTAGTTTAGAAATATTATATGCATTCTTATTCAGTGTTTGAGCAGTAGCTGGAATACTCTTAAGTTTTGATGCTATTTTCCCCTGTGATTGGCTCCATAGAGCTAATATTCCTTAATCCACCTTAAAGGGACAATAGTTATGGGGGTTTTTTTGTGTGTGTGTGTGTGTGCTTAGAGATCTGAATTTGTCACTTTCTAGCTCTTTATCCCTATTTAGCCCCAGAATCAGGACCTTTGTAATGAAATCTTTGTGAAGGATCAGTCAATGGCTTTTTTCCAAAGGACTCTGAAACTACTTGAAAGAGCATAATTTTTAATTTTTGCAGTGATTTCACTGAAAGATATTCCTACCAAAACTAGATCTCTTAGAAACTGATGGATACCATTTCATATTGTACCAAAATTGAAGATACACTAGCGTCAGGCTTAGGTGCCTTTCTGGAATCACCAAACAACTGCTAATTTAAACCCTGCTTCTTAAGGCAGTGAGCTTATGACTGGAACTATTACTGACTGGACTTTGTTTGGAAGCACTGAGTATTGATTATATACAGCATTTCCTAAACTAATGAGAATTCTTCTTAAAGCATGGATCCTCAGTCCCAAAGGAAATCCAATCTGCGGTAAATCTCAAACTTCCCTTTTTCTCTTATGGAGGAGTCTCACAATCCTTAGACATTTTGATACATTGTATGAAGGGTTTAAGGTGTGGAGGAGGCAGTGAGACACATTTGGGACACATTTATGCTTTCTGAAAGGACTATGTGGATCTTTCCATCAAGTTTGTTCCTGAAATTTTATTTTATTTTTCAAAAATTAATTACCTCTTTATTTACACCTACTTTAATGCCTTGTTGGAAATGCAGCCATTTCTGGAGAGAATTTGGCATTGCTTCTATCTATGAGACAGGAGAACTTTATTTCCTCAACCCGTCTTTTTTGTTTTGTTCTGTTTTGTTTTAGAGGAATATGCACTGACATGAGAGAACATCCACATTTTTATTCTGGGCATGAAAAAGATGTAAAACAGGTTTGGTGTGAAGCATGTGGGTATGTGTGTATGTGTTATCACACTCCACCCTATGTGAAGGGTCACCAACGTTTAGAATCCTCAGGAACTAGAGCAATAAATCTCCTGTTGTCTATGAAAATCACAAGGCCTGGGAGTATCCTGCTCCTTTGTACCATTTGGAAACCATTACTGGCCCACAGGGATTGATACATCAAGAGGAATGATCTCTTGCCAGCCTATTTTTAAGTTTTGCCTGGCTAGTGTTACTGTTCCCCACCCATTTCTCCTTTATCCCATGTCATTTCCTTAGGTTCAAGGTTTGGCAGCCCCTTCTGCTTTGTACTTATCTTTTTCTTCCTATTTACACAAACCCGCCTTCCCTCCCCAGTGAGACAGTTTATGTAGTGTGTGTATCTACATCCAGCTGGTTCTGCTGCGCAACAGCAGAGCGAAACGTGCCGTGATCTGCAGGCATGGGAGTGTCAATAGACACAGGAGTGAGGATGACACAGCATCCAAGGGACAAGATTGCAGAGATTTTTATCATTACTCCAAGTACATGGTTAAAAGGCACATTGTGGAGAAAATAAAAGGAAGAGATTCAAGCTGAAAGCTTCCAGCGCAGCAAGTCTCACAGGGAAGCATCTTACAACCCATTTGAACAAGTGTATGTAGCACTTCCTCAGAGAAGAAATAAAAGCCCAGGAGAGAATGGCAGACTCTGTATGTGAGGCAACTGTAAGGAAGTGACCGTTAATATTTAGGAAACTAAAGGTTTGAAGTACTTAGACGTAAAGCATATGTTAATATATAAACTAATGGAAGTTATCAATGACCTTGAGGTTTCTTACAAGTGGACAGTGTGGCGCTTATGCCACAGAAGGTGACTATTGCTGTAGTAGATTCTGACCATGCCTAGATTATACTATGACTTTATATGTAATGTGAATTTTATCTACTTTCCCAGTGTGAGCAGTTCCTCTTTTGCCAACAGTTTCGCTTGCACATATCAGTAAACACGCATTTATCACTTTGGGGCATCAGTAAGTGCTAATAAAGTTGCTGCTGCTTGCATTTTAGATTTGTTTTGATGACAGACACACCCTAAATGAACTAAGAAGTCTTGCTTCAGAGCTCGGCAAGAAACATAAAGATACGAGCATCATCACAGCTGTCACCAAACAAGTTCAAAGGATGGTACATGGTATCTTTTTCATCAACATATTCTAACTCTGTCTCAGATTACGTTGCTAAGGGCTCTGTGTGTGCGCACACACACACTCCTATTTCCTTTGGTGGGAGTTTTGATGTCACTTTTTCTTTTTTTTAAAGATTTTGTTTATTTGACAGAGAGAGAGTAAGAGAGAGAGCACAAGTAGGGGGAGCGGCCGGCAGAGGGAGAGGGAGAAGTAGGCTCTCCCCTGAGTGGGGAGCCCTACGTGGGGCTCGATCCCAGGACCCTGGGATCATAACCCGAACTGAAGGCAGATGCTTCATTGACTGAGCCACCCAGGTGCCCCTTGACATCACTTTTTGATAAAATTCATTTTTAAGATTATTTCTGACTGCAGTGAGGAAAACCAACCAGTGAGCAAATACAAAGAATCTGCTCCTCTACACAATATTTTTTCACAATATTTGTATGCGTTATTTCATTTAAAATCAGCACTCTGCATACAGTCATTTTGAATTATCTCGTGTTATATACAACATTTATTAAGGTTTGCTTTTCAAATATTCCTTTATTCAGTTATTTCTCTAAATGGGCTGACATGTCAGCTTTCTCTATACATACTTTATCTATTAGTATATGGATTAAAAGTATATTGCATCTATTCCTCAACTTTTATCTCTTTATGTTAATGAGTAAATAATGTAATTTATAAATAATGTAAGTTTACAAATAATGTAAATAATGATAATTATGTTATCATTTTTTGTTTTCCTTCCTGACCTTTGCTAATCATCTAGAAATGTTTTGTATTCACTGACCACTCCTCTCTCCCCACTCATTTCTTAATTTTTTTTTTTTTGTACAATATAGCTTCTTCCTAATTCATGGCCTACTCCGCTGAACTTTCTTAAGACCATGTCTTCTTTAACACTTGTAACATTTAAGAGCATTGACCACCACCCTCTCTTACGTGGTCTCCTCTACCATACTTGCTGCTCACTGGCACCAACCATGAGCACCACACCTGAGCTAGGGAGCACTATCTGAAAACCAGATCTGCTTATATTGATTCTTTTTTATTCCTACCCCCACCTGGCTTCTCTTGAGTTTCCTACATATTTTCTTCTTCTTCTGTTTGCCAATTCCATTTGATGTGGGTATTCCACAAAGAAAAAAATAACAGATACTGTTTAGAACTAAAACAAGTTATATCAACACTTACCTTTTGGAAAGGACATAAGACATGGAACTGAGAGTAGATTG
>NW_023270045.1:0-13927 GCF_011800145.1 Mirounga leonina
ATATTAAGGGGGTTTCTATAAAAGGAGAAAGACCCCAAGAGTGATCTACAACAGAAATTTACAGGGACAATCTATAAAAACAACATCTTCATAGGCAACATAATGACAATTAATTCATATCTTTCAAAATCACTCTCAACATGAATGGCCTAAATGCTCCCATAAAACGGCACAGGGTTGCAGACTGGATAAAAAGACAGGACCCATCCGTACACTGTCTACAAGAGACTCATTTTGAACCTAAAGATACATCCAGAGTGAAAGTGAAGGGTTGGAGATCCATCTTCCATGCAAGCGGATCTCAAAAGAAAGCTGGGGTAGCAATTCTTACATCAGATAAATTAGATTTTAAACTAAGGAGACACAGAAGGACACTATATCATTCTTAAAGGGTCTATCCAACAAGAAGATCTAACAATTGTAAATATCTATGCCCCCAACATGGGAGCAGCCATCTACATAAGCCAACTGTTAACCAAAATAAAGAGTCATATTGATAACAATACGTTAATTGTAGGAGACCTCAATACTCCACTCTCAGCAATGGACAGATCATCTAAGCAGAAAATCAACAAGAAAACAAGAGCTTTGAATGACACACTGGACCAGATGGACCTCATAGATATTTACAGAACATTCCACCCTAAAACAACAGAATACTCATTCTTCTCGAGCGCACATGGAACTTTCTCCAGAATAGACCACATACTGGATCACAAATCAGGTCTCAACCGATACCAAAAGATTGAGATTATTCCCTGCATATTCTCAGACCACAATGCTCTAAAACTGGAACTCAATCACAAGAAAAAATTTGGCAGAAATTCAAACACTTGGAAGCTAAAGACCACTCTGCTCAAGAATGTTTGGGTCAACCAGGAAATCAAAGAAGAACTTAAACAATTCATGGAAATCAATGAGAACGAAAACACATCGGTCCAAAACCTATGGGATGCTGCAAAGGCAGTCCTAAGGGGGAAATACATAGCCATCCAAGCCTCACTCAAAAAAATAGAAAAATCCCGAATTCACCAACTAACTCTACACCTTAAAGAACTAGAGAAAAAGCAACAAACGACGCCTAAGCCATGCATTAGAAGAGAAATAATTAAAATTAGAGCAGGAATCAGTAAATTAGAAACCAGAAACACAGTAGATCGGATCAACAAAACTAGAAGTTGGTTCTTTGAAAGAATTAATAAGATCAGTAAACCACTGGCCAGACTTATCCAAAAGAAAAGAGAAAGGACCCAAATTAATAAAATTATGAATGAAAGGGGAGAGGTCACAACCAACACCAAGGAAATAGAAACAATTATTAGAAATTATTATCAACAACTATATGCCAATAAACTGAGCAATCTGGATGAAATGGAGGCCTTCCTGGAAACCCATAAGCTGCCAAGACTGAAACAGGAAGAAATTGACAACCTGAATAGGCCAATAACCAGTAACGAGATTGAAGCAGTGATCAAAAACCTCCCAAAAAACAAGAGTCCAGGGCCTGATGGACTCCCTGGGGAATTCTATCAAACATTCAAAGAAGAAATAATACCTATTCTACTGAAGCTGTTTCGAAAAATAGAAACAGAAGGAAAACTTCCAAACTCATTCTATGAGGCCGGCATTACCTTAATCCCCAAGCCAGGCAAAGACCCCATCAAAAAGGAGAATTTCACACCAATATCCCTGATGAATATGGATTCCAAAATCCTCAACAAAATCCTAGCTAATAGGATCCAACAATACATTAAAAGGAACATCCACCACGACCAAGTGGGATTTATCCCCGGGATGCAAGGGTGGTTCAACATTCACAAATCAATCAATGTGATAGAACACATTAATAAGAGGAGGGAGAAGAACCATATGGTCCTCTCAATTGATGCAGAAAAAGCATTTGACAAAATACAACATCCTTTCCTGATTAAAACTCTCCAGAGTATAGGGATAGAGGGAACATTCCTCAAGTTCATAAAATCCATCTATGAAAAACCCACAGCGAATATCATCTTCAATGGGGAAAAGATGAGAGCCTTTCCCTTAAGATCAGGAACATGTCAAGGGTGCCCACTCTCACCACTGTTGTTCAACATAGTACTAGAAGTCCTAGCAACAGCAATCAGACAACAAAAAGAAATAAAAGGATCCGGCAAAAAAGAAGTCAAACTCTCTCTTTTCGCAGACGACATGATACTTTATGTGGAAAACCCAAAAGACTCCATCCCCAAATTACTAGAACTCACACAGCAATTCAGTAATGTGGCAGGATACAAAATCAATGCACAGAAATCAGTTGCTTTCTTATACACTAACAACGCAACTGTAGAAAGAGAAATTAAAGAAATGATTCCATTTACAATAGCACAAAAACCATAAGATACCTCGGAATAAACCTAACTAAAGAGGTAAAGGATCTATACTCTAGGAACTACAGAACACTCATGAAAGAAATTGAAGAAGACACAAAAAGATGGAAAAATATTCCATGCTCATGGATTGGAAGAATAAACATTGTTAAAATATCTATGCTACCCAGAGCAATCTATACCTTCAATGCCATCCCGATCAAAATTCCAATGACATTTCTCAAAGTGCTGGAACAAACAATCCTAAAATTTGTATGGAATCAGAAAAGACCCCGAATCGCCAAGGAGATGTTGAAAAAGAAAAACAAAGCTGGGGGCATCACGTTGCCCCATTTCAAGCTGTATTTCAAAGCAGTGATCACCAAGACAGCATGGCACTGGCACAAAAACAGACATACAGACCAATGGAACAGAATAGAGAACCCAGATATGGACACTCAACTCTATGGTCAAATAATCTTTGACAAAGCAGGAAAAAACATGCAAAGGAAAAAAGACAGTCTCTTCAATAAATGGTGCTGGGAAAATTGGACAGCCACATGCAGAAGAATGAAACTTGACCATTCTCTAACACCATTCACCAAGGTAAACTCAAAGTGGATGAAAGACCTCAATGTGAGACAGGAATCCATCAAAATCCTAGAGGAGAACATAGGCAGTAACCTCTTTGACATCCCCCACAGCAACTTCTTTCAAGATACATCTCCAAAAGCTAGTGAAACAAAAGCAAAAATGAACTTTTGGGACTTCATCAAGATAAAAAGCTTCTGCACAGCAAAGGAAACAGTCAACAAAACAAAGAGGCAACCCACAGAATGGGAGAAGATATTTGCAAATGACACTACAGACAAAGGGCTGGTATCCAAGATCTATAAAGAACTTCTCAAACTCAACACCCAAAAAACAAATAATCAAGTCAAAAAGTGGGCAGAAGATATGAAAAGACACCTCTCTGAAGAAGACATACAAATGGCTAACAGACACATGCAAAAATGTTCATCATCATTAGCCATCAGGGAAATTCAAATCAAAACCACATTGAGATACCAACTTAACACCAGTTAGAATGGCAAAAATGGACAGGGAGGGAAACAACAAATGTTGGAGAGGTTGTGGAGAAAGGGGAACCCTCTTATACTGTTGGTGGGAATGCAAGTTGGTACAGCCACTTTGGAAAACAGTGTGGAGATTCCTCAAAAATTTAAAAATAGAGCTACCCTATGACCCAGCAATTGCACTCCTGGGTATTTACCCCAAAGACACAGATGTAGTGAAAAGAAGGGCCATATGCACCCCAATGTTCATAGCAGCAGTGTCCGCAATAGCCAAACTGTGGAAAGAGCCGAGATGCCCTTCAAGAGATGAATGGATAAAGAAGATGTGGTCCATATATACTATGGAATATTACTCAGCCATCAGAAAGGATGAATACCCAACTTTTACATCAACACGGATGGGACGGGAGGAGATTATGCTACGTGAAATAAGTCAAGCAGAGAAAGTCAATTATCATATGGTTTCACTTATTTGTGGAACATAAGGAATAACATGGAGGACATTAGGAGAAGGAAGGGAAAAATGGCGGGGAGGGGGGAATTGGAGGGAGAGATGAACCATGAGAGACTATGGACCTGAGAAACAAACAGGGTTTTAGAGGGGAGGGGGGGAGGGGGGATTGGTTAGCCCAGTGATGGGTATTAAGGAGGGCACTTACTGCATGGAGCACTGGGTGTTATACGAAAACAATGGATCGTGGATCACTACATCAAAAACTAATGATGTATTGTATGGTGACTAACATAACATAATAATATTTTTTTAAAAAAAGAAAGAAACACAGTATGCTTAATGGGGGAAAACTTAAAAAATGAGCTACAGTCTTCTCCAACAACGTGTTTCTATAAACCAGTTAATTCATAGGTAGAGGAATTCTGCCAGTATAGAATGCAGAACCTGTGTTGGTTGATATGCATTGTTTTTTTCAGATGAAAAGAGTGAAGGAAGAATATTAACCTTCAGCAGGAAAGGAGAACAGTCTCAGCTTGGTAGCTGTACAGACAGGAGCCTTTTCACTCTACATTATTTCAAATGAGGGCTTTCTCTCTTCTCCAAAGAGGTGCACCCCAGCCTTGAAATGTTTTTCTTCCTGTGCTCAGAGCTCCAGTTCCAGTTGCACTGTCTCCATGCTAGCAAACCAGCATTTTCATTCTGTTTTACTTGTGACTTTGTAATGTCCCCTGAGGCAGCCCCCAGCTGTTTAGTCTTCAGACATGGTTCCTGTTTTTGCTTAAGTTCTGGTTCCAAAGTTGCATAGGTTTTAAGTTGTCTGCCCCAATTCTATTTTCCCATAAGCCTTGATATTTTTAGAACCCAATTTTTCAGAATAAGAGGTTTTTGAGGAACATAAATTTCATGTTCTATTAAAAACTACTGTTAAGTTACTGTCTTAAAAGAATGAATGAGTAGTATGTTTTGATGATACAGGCTGTTGTTCGGTTGTTTCTCAAACCCCAAGGGTGTTGGGGGCGGAGAGGAGTTGGGATTTAATCAATTAGCTCTGTTATGGCTTGAATGACTTCAATATCCTCCTAACTCTTCCATTTGCTCTCATCTGACCTTTTATCTATTTCTAGAAGACATCATGCCAAACTCAGGGCTTTTGTAGATATTCTTTCTATTCATTCAAGTCTCAGCTCAAATGTCACCTTCTCAGAGAAATCTTTCCTGACCACCTTACCTAAGGCTATATATCCCAAACTTCTGTTCTATCCCATTTCTCTTTTTCATTGCCTTTGTAACACTTAACATTTCCTGACTTTTGTGGCTTGTCAGTCCCATGAAACCTTGGACCACATCTGCCTTTTTGACTAGAGATAAAGCCAGAGACAAGGGCACTCACAGCTGGAGGGATACACAAGATGAAAAGGCACCCCCATCTGTACTCCTCAGTCCACCTACCTAAGCTTCTAGTCCCATTTCACACTGCTCTCCCTAACAGCTTCTTATCCCAGCCCTAGCCATTATTTAAAAGTTAGGAGGAGCAACCAGTCTCCTAGCTTGATCTCAGGTCATACCCTACCCTTACTAGTTCATTGATAAATCCCCAGTGTCTAGAAGACATTGGCTTCTAAGGAGGCACAAAAATACTTCTTGATTGTATGGCATAATAAAAGAAAAAGTACTAATTAACAAATTAAGAGATTTTTCTCTGGCCACTTAAAATAACCTTTAAATACTTGAATCTTGTCAATTTGTTTTGTTCTCCCCTATGCTTTTGGCTCACTATCTGATTATCTCTCAATGCATATAGATGACTAGATCTACCACACTTTCAAGTTATTTTTGTTTTCTGTGTCTTCTTATGGATCATTCTTCAGATGTTTTCCCTGTTGGCTTTGATGTTTTTTAAAAATCTGTATCATCTAAAGACAATGTAGTATAAAACCAAGTAGAGGTGAGTCAATGGATGCTTTAGTTACTCAATCTGAGTGCAGTATGTTCTAGTGGAAAACCTTGCTTCAGAATAGATAATACATAACAGATTGGAGGATCTTAATGTCCCTATTCAAAGCAGTTTCAAGTCCATAAAGTCCTATGCTTTTTATCACCATAAAATAAGTGAAAGTAAATAGTGTCTAGGATTATTCTTTTAAATATACCATAAAATGCATTATTTTTCCCTTTCTCCTAATCCAAGCTCCAATTTCAAAGAATGATTCCCCAGTGAAGAGAATTATCTCTGTTCTCGATCTGTAAAATTAAAACTATGCTGTAGTTGGAATTCATATTTAGTTTTTCCATAATAACAAAATTACTAATTAAGACATAAAAATTTAAACCAAACAAATAGGTATTTTGGTATACATGGAACCATATGATATGAATATATATTTTAATTTTTTGATTAATTATTATTTAGGTTGGTGTCATACAGCTACAATTACAGTGATAGATATGGGCACTGGTTATAATTTGTACTTTTGTTCATTCATCTAACATCATGAATCATTTGAGTCATGATTATAATGTTCAAATTTCATACCAATGAATATTCCTATTTACAAAAGTTCAGGTACATGGCACCTTGTTCTAACATAATAGGAGCTTGAAGCCTCAACAACCCCCAAAGCTGTGTCACTGTCACATTCTAATGGGTCTACAAAGCCATTACCCTGTACACTGCCTCACAACTAGGAAGAGCCTTTGTTTCTCTGAACAGTAATTTCAAATGTAAACAATGCCTTTAAAACAAAATATTGGAAAACCCGAGCCTAATGCTGCTGCAAATAAAAAAAGACTAGGAAATTGAATGTTCCCACTACAATAACAAATGAATTCACCATAGATGAAGCAGTTTCTATTAACAGGTGCCATGGGGGCTAGATGGCTTAGCTGTCAAGAAATTTCCCATGGGGTTGCTACTCACAAATCAATCCAACACTAATGAATCTCATCCTATTTGCCTCACTTCTAAAACCATTATATAAACTGGTTCAGGGGCATGGAGGATAAACACAGTTAGCAGGCTATGGGATAAAAAAGGACAGGGAGAGAGCTTGGCATTAACACACAGTGGCAATCCCACATAGAGAAGTTCTCACTAGATCCACTACCTAAATATAAGCTATTAAACAGTAGTTGTTGTTGTTGTTGTTATTATATGATGATGATAAGTAACATTTATTAAGCTGCAAAGATGTATCAGGCTTTGTTCTACCAAGTGCTAAGTGCCATGCATGTCAACTCCCTACTGCTATAAATTCCACTTTAGAGATAAACAAGGTAGGGCTTAGGGAAGTTAAGTAACTAGTCAAGGATCACATAACTAGTAAAGAGCAAACCTTGAACCCCTTGCTCCAAATCCAGAGTCTGTCTTGCTCACTGTCATACAACTGCATGGAACAGATAAACAATAAAATATAGTAGGAGTGGGTGCCTGGGTGGTTCAGTCAGTTAAGTGTCTGCCTTCGCTCAGGTCAAGATCCTGGAGTCCAGCGATTGAGCCCTGATCGGTCTCCCCAGTCAGCCGGGAGTCTGCTTCTCCCTCTCCCTCTGCCTCCTTGCCCCCCCCCCCCAACTCATGCTCTCACATGCTCTCTCTTGTGTGCGTGCTCTCTCTCTCTCTCTCAAATAAATAAATAAATCTTTTTAAAAATAAGGTAATATAATAGGAGTGAAAAGTGTTGTGTTAGTTTCCTTCTAGTGATGTCAGGGCATGTGATTTCCTCTCTTCAATGGATTAAATATGAACAAGTGTAATAAATAAAGAGATCTCAGGACTAATATCACTCTTCCATTGTATGTTATTCCTGCTTTCAGAAACTGAGATTAAGATGATCTCCAATGTCCTTTCCAGTTCTCCAATTCTTCCTGAGTTTCCTCCTTAGTGTGTTTTGCTATAATCAAGTCCAATTTCTTCAACCACATCAGAAACAGAGAGCCATTGTCCTGCTCCATGCAGGCTTCATCATCTATTGAAATAATGGACTGCTGTTGTGAAAATTGACCCCCCATGAATATTTTCTAAAATTCCAGACATTTTCATTTTCTTGTGCCTTCTAAAGTGCAGCCTTATCTCCTTGTGTATTTCCAAAATCCATAGGCCAAACTGTAAGGAAAGTGAAATCTGGCCATTGATAGAGCCTATGAAAGGATCTGTAGGAAGGCCTAGATAAGGACTAGAAAAAGCCATAGGGCCCAAGAGAGCAAACCAAGAGACAGAGAGGTGGTCAAGGTCATAGGCCTGTGACTACTGATTCATGAGTGTAACAAATTCAAAAACAGTTGATTACAGGATGCTCTCAAAGCCTCTGTGGCTCTGTAAATCAAATTTATCTTTAATAACTACTTTAAATCCAATAAATATTCAACTGTTACAGTTGTTACCTCCTAACTGAAAATCAATTACTCAGTTTAGTGAGGCTTTGTTACTCGGTCTGATCTACCTGAAAACATGCAAGGCCAGCAAAGTCATGGTCAAGGAGGCAAATCCTAAAAATTGCCTCTTCTTATCTTCTTTGTAGATAAAAAAAAAGCAAAAAGAAATCACTGATGCTGGGAAATGGCCATTTTTTTGATTGAAGTATAACACATTATAAAGTGTATATATCTGATATAGACAGTTCAATGAATCTTTACATACGTGTAACCCCCTTTTAGTCACTACCCATACAATCACATTGGAGTCTGGGACATCTCCAGCACCACAGAAGGTTCACTTGTGCCCTCTCTGGGTCAATACCCCTCACTAAGGATAACCACTATTCTGACCTTCCCTTTCATGGATCCATTTTACCTGTCTGAACCTTTTTAAAAATGGAACTGTGCAGATACAGTATGTATTCTTTTGTATCTGGCTTATTTTGCTCAGCATTGTTTTTAAAATTCATCCATATTGTTGCTTGAATCAATAGTTCATTCTTTTTCATTGTTATGCAAGTATTCTATAGAAGGATATGTAAGTTGTTTCTAGTTTGGGGCAACTCTGACTAATGGCCATATGAACATTCTCATACGAGTAATTTCTGTTGGGTAATGCCCAGGACTGAAATTGCTGGACCAGAGTGTAGGTATACATTTGCCTTCAGTAGACACTGCCAAACAATTTCCCAAGGTAACTGTACCAATTTGACTCCCACTAGCAGTACATGAGAGTTCCAATTGCTTCACATACTTGACTGTTGTATTGGTTTTAAAACTAGCTGAGAGCAAGAACCTTTTTCAAACTTGCCCATGACCTCCAAATTTCTAGTCATCCCCCAAATCCAATTACTATTGTTATTTCCTAGAATTAAAGTAACCAGAAAAGTTTGTTCAGATAGTTAACCTGAACATGGATGAAATGCAAAGAATTCTTTTTTTTTTTTTTTACTTTTTAAAGATTTTTATTTATTTATTTGAGAGAGAGAGATAGCGCTCACAAGTGGGGGGGGAGGGGCAGAGGAAGAGGAAGAAGCAGACTCCCCGCTGAGCAGGGAGCCCAATGCCGAGCTGGATCCCAGGACCTTGGGATCATGACCTGAGCAGAAGGCAGAGACTTAACTGACTGAGCCACCCAGGTGCCCCACAAAAAATTCTTTAGATCAAATATAAACATTTTCTGATAACAACAAATGTCTAATAGAGAAGATGTTGAGGTTTCTGTTGGATGTGTACGCAAGAGTTTTATACTTGATTCTTTACAAAGGCTGCATTTGAGTAGGTTGGCTAACAATGGCTTTCACAAGAATTAAGCAATTAGATGATTCAATTTTTATCCTTTGCAAACAAATTTGCCTTTAGCCAACACAGTGGGGAATGAAAGCTCCTCCTCTGCAAAGTGCAATCTCTGCTTTATCCCATCCATATTCATTAGCTGTCACCAGGGCTAATATAAGAAAGTTCTACTTTCAGCAATTTATTCTTGAACCAATTTGATTATGAAGTTTATGCACAAAAGACCCATTTGTCAAAAATATAGAATGTACATGGTTGGGAGATAGAAGATTTTGAGGAAGAGAAAGATAAATAAAACATTCACAGAAATTAACACAGAAATGTGCATGACTTCACACACTAATTTGAGTAAACAGTGTTTCTCTAAAATTCTTACAAAATAATTTGCTTTCTTCTGCATATGTCATATACAAAACAATTACATGTATCAATCCTATTCAGCTTCAACTACTTTCATTCTTCATGAAAACTTTATGACCCTACTTCCTCAAAGTCTGAGTGTTGCTTACATCTAGACATTCTTTCCCATGCAACACTTTTTGTCATAAAAAGGTATGCAAGACCATTCTCCTAGATAATCAAGCAAGATAGTTCCTCAGACGTTTGATGTCTCTCCATCATCCACTGCCATTTTGAAGGAACTGTCTGCTTCTGTAAGTACAAACACAACCTAAGAACTTACTCTCCATCTTTTCTCTTGTGTGAGCCCACGTCCCATGAACTTCATGAAAGCACCTACCACAAAAAGTAGTCACAGAAATTGCTTTTCTTTAGTCCAAAGCACTTTTATCTTCTAAAAGAGTGTGTACCAAAATGCCATGATGGGCTTATTTGGGCTCATTATGCTACAATCCCTAATTTTTCATTTTTCAATTCTAGAATGTTCTTAGGGGCCTCTCTGCTCTAATTTGTCTTGACCTGCTTCTCTTTAGTTATCTTCTCTCTACTTACTACATTTCTAGTACCTTCTCCACACTTTCTCCTTTCTACCAGCTCTTTATCTTCATTTAAATATGCTAATAAGCCCTAGTTTTCAAAACAAAACAAATTCTCTATTCTCATCCCCTTCTTCTATCTCACTCTTCCACACCCAAATTTCTTGAAAGGGTTGCCAGGATTCTATTGGCTTATATCCTAATCAGTCCTCAATCCACTCAGATCTTCCTTCTGTCCTCACCACTCTCTGGAAATTTCCACTCTATTGTTCACCATTAATATCCTTGTTGCTAAATCCAATTAATAATTTTTAGCCATTACATTATTTTGCTGTCAATGGAACCACTGGCCATTCCCTCCTTTCTGAAGTCCTTGGTCTGCCTGGCTTCCTGGTAACACTGTCTCCTGGTTTTCCTTCTGGTTACACACACCCTTCTCTACAGCATCCTGTACTTCTACCTACTCCTTAGAAGTTGGTGTTCCCAGGCTTCCCCACACCTTCTTCTTCTTTTTTTTTTTTAATTATGTTATGTTAATCACCATACATTACATCATTAGTTTTTGATGTAGTGTTCCATGATTCATTGTTTGCGTATAACACCCAGTGCTCCATTCAGTACGTGCCCTCTTTAATACCCATCACCAGGCTAACCCATCAGACCTAAATGTGAGACAGGAGTCCATCAAAATCCTAAAGGAGAACACAGGCAGCAACCTCTTCAACCTCAGCCACAGCAACTTCTTCCTAAAAACATAAACTTCTCTTCCCTTTCCAAAGGCAAGGGAAGCAAGGGCAAAAATGAACTACTGGGACTTCATCAAGATAAAAAGCTTTTGCACAGCAAAAGAAACAGTCAACAAAACCAAAAGACAACCAACAGAATGGGAGAAGATATTTGCAAATGACATATCAGATAAAAAGCTAGTATCTGGAAGAAGGAAAGATGGCGGAGGAGTACGGGACCCTATTTCAACTGGTCCCCGGAATTGAGCTGGATATCTACCAGACCACTCTGAGCACCCACAAAACCAGCCTGAGATGTAAGAAGATCTGGATCTCTACAAACAGAATATCGCAGGCGGTTTGTTTTGAGGTACGAAGTGGGGAGCTGTGATTCCGCAGGCAGATATCAGAGGATAAACGGCAGCGGGAGGGTGCCTGGCTGTGGGGATGCTACACCGCCGGTGAGCGACAGCCTGGCACGCTGGGGACGGGCACACACTCGCAGACCGGTAGCAGCAGGGAAAGGACTTTAGGGCAGCTCTGGGGCGGAAACCCGGAGCGGCGGGGTCATACGCATGAACTGGGAGTGGCTGGCCATTTTAGAAGCACAAAGGGCAGAAACGTGCCCCGACCTGGAAGCAGGACTGGGAGCGTTGAGGAGGGGCACACAACCCAGGACGCTGCAGTTTATAGCAGCATGGACAGAAAAGGAGATGGTGTGGCCTGGAGAGCTCACCGAAGAACAGACTGTGGTCTCTCTGCTCTGAGGCAGAGGGTTGGAAATGGTCTCTTCTGCTCTGACTCACGGAAAAGACGCGGAAAGCCACCAGGGAAAGGCACCAGAGAACAAAAGCCCCCAAAACTGATTCCCACTGAGCCCATCCCCTGCCACAGGGGAGCAGGGCAACTCCACCCAAACAGGGTTGCCTGAGTAACAGCACGGCAGAACCCTCCCGCAGAAGACAGGCTGGGAAAACAAGAGGCCAGCAACCCTAAGGTCCCAAGAAAACAGGTGCATCTTGCTTGGGTTCTGGTCAATAATGTGGACTCTATACATTCCCTCAAACACCCACCAACAGAATGACTAGGAGGAGGAGCCCCCAAAACAGAAAAGACTCAGAGATTATGACTTATGCTGCAGATTTACAAATGGATGCAGATATAACCAAGATGTCAGGGATGGAATTCAGGCTAGCAATTGTGAAGACAATGGCTAGAATGGAGAAATCAATTAATGGCAACATACAGTCTCTAAGGGCAGAAATAAAAGGGGCATTGGCAGAACTTAAAAATGCTATCAATGAGATCCAATCCAATCTAGATAATCTAACAGCTACGGTAACTGAGGCAGAAGAGCGAATAAGCGACCTGGAAGACAGTATAATAGATAAAAAGGGAAAAGAGGGGGCCAGGGAAAAACAACTCAGAATCCATGAAAATAGAATCAGAGAAATAAATGACACCATGAAGCGTTCCAACGTCAGAATCATTGGAATCTCGGAGGGAGTGGAGAGAGAGAGAGGGCTAGAAGATGTATTTGAGCAAATCATAGCTGAGAACTTCCCTAATCTGGAGAATGAAACAAACATTCGAGGCCTAGAGGCAGAGAGGACCCCTCCCAAGATCAAGGAAAACAGGCCAACACCCCGGCAGGTAATAGTAAAACTTGCAAATCTTAGAACCAAGGAAACCATCTTAAGGGCAGTTAGGGGGAAGACATTCCTTACGTACAGAGGGAGGAACATCAGAATAATGTCAGACCTATCCACAGAGACCTGGCAAGCCAGAAAGGCCTGGCAAGACATATTCAGGATACTAAATGAGAAGAACATACAGCCAAGAATACTTTATCCAGCAAGGCTTTCATTTAGAATGGATGGAGAGATGCAGAGCTTCCACGACCGGCAGAAGTTGAAAGAATATGAGACCTCTAAGCCAGGTCTGCAAGAAATATTAAGGGGGTTTCTATAAAAGGAGAAAGACCCCAAGAGTGATCTACAACAGAAATTTACAGGGACAATCTATAAAAACAACATCTTCATAGGCAACATAATGACAATTAATTCATATCTTTCAAAATCACTCTCAACATGAATGGCCTAAATGCTCCCATAAAACGGCACAGGGTTGCAGACTGGATAAAAAGACAGGACCCATCCGTACACTGTCTACAAGAGACTCATTTTGAACCTAAAGATACATCCAGAGTGAAAGTGAAGGGTTGGAGATCCATCTTCCATGCAAGCGGATCTCAAAAGAAAGCTGGGGTAGCAATTCTTACATCAGATAAATTAGATTTTAAACTAAGGAGACACAGAAGGACACTATATCATTCTTAAAGGGTCTATCCAACAAGAAGATCTAACAATTGTAAATATCTATGCCCCCAACATGGGAGCAGCCATCTACATAAGCCAACTGTTAACCAAAATAAAGAGTCATATTGATAACAATACGTTAATTGTAGGAGACCTCAATACTCCACTCTCAGCAATGGACAGATCATCTAAGCAGAAAATCAACAAGAAAACAAGAGCTTTGAATGACACACTGGACCAGATGGACCTCATAGATATTTACAGAACATTCCACCCTAAAACAACAGAATACTCATTCTTCTCGAGCGCACATGGAACTTTCTCCAGAATAGACCACATACTGGATCACAAATCAGGTCTCAACC
>NW_023270046.1:0-37845 GCF_011800145.1 Mirounga leonina
GGCAAAGGGAAATTAAGGTCCTGAAGGCATTAGGGTTGCTGGTTAGCTGACCTTAAAGTAGAGAGGTTAGTCTGGATTATCCTGGGGAGGATGTCCAGTGTCATCCCAAGGGTCCTTAGATGGGCAGGAGAGTAGGTGGGCTTTGAAGATAGAGGTGGGGCCACAGCCAGGAATGTGCCTGCCTCTGGAGGCTGGGAAAGGCAGGGGAGGGCACTCTCCCCTGGAGCCCTCTGGGAAGGATTGCAGCCCTGCCACACCTTAGATTTAAGTCCGTGGAGACCCATTTGGGACTTCTGACCTCCAGAACCGTAAAATAATACATTTGTGTTGTTTGAAGCCAGTAAATTTATGGTAGCTGGTTATAGCAACAATAGTAAATGGCTACCGGGGCCCACAGAACTGTTCTAATTCCTTTTCAAATCAGAAGAAAAGTAAATGTAATCCAGACCGGATTATATTCATCTTTATGCTAATGCGGTTTTAAGATACAATTTTTAACCGCTTGGTTTCTGGAGGAAGGTGCCCACAAAGGCAGAAGTACTGAGGGCCCGTGAAAGTCAGCAGGCAGTTCTGACACTTGCTGCCTCACAGCCTGCGAGGGGCTCAAATCGGGGGACGTTGGCAAGGCACCTCCCAGAGTCTGCAGCTTCCACGGCTGGGGGAGGGGGAGGCAGTCAGAAATGCTGGGAGCAGTTTTCCCGGTTGTGGTCTATTTCCTGGGGTCCCCACTGGGGGGCTGCACTGTCCTGAAGCTGTGTACCCCACCGCTGGGACCCTTCATTTCCTGTCTGGCACCTCACTGACCTAGGAGGCCTGGGGGGCCCAACCCTGGCTTGCTGTATAGCTAACTGGGGGCCCTTCCTTCTGGTCCATTGCTGGGTCTCCAGTAACAGTACAGTTGACTGAGCACCTACTCTGTGCTTGGACTTGAGGCTAGGGGCCTGAAAGTTGATTACCACACGCCCCAGGATAGTAACATCTTTGAGTCCTTGAAACGGCCAAAGAAGAAAGGTGCAGCAACCCCAGTCCAGCATCCTACCCGGAGCCTGGTGACTCTGTCCTGCCCAGCACAGCTGCCCCGATGTCTCCGATGTGGGAGTCACCAGGGAACTTGTGAAAAACACAGTGCCCCAGTCCCACTGAGCCCCAACCTCCTGGGAGGGCCTGGGAGGCCGCTGTATGGTTAATAAGGGCCCAGGTGATTCTGTCCTCAGTCCAGGAGACCCTGCCACACTGGTCAGTTTGCAAGGGAAGGGGGCAGACCAAAGGGGACAGACATTGGACTTGGGCACGTTCTGTGTGCCAGGTGCCAGGCTGAGCATGGCCACACTGTGTCCTCACAGCCGTTTGTCAAGGGGGTAACGGCCCCATTTTAGAGATGGGAAAAGCTGAGTCCCCAGGAGGCAACAGCAGAACTGAAGCCATGGAGGTTGAGTCAGGGCAGGTAGAGTACAGGTCCTGGAGCTGAGAGCGGCACCAGAAAATGGGGCCACACCACAGGGGTCCTGCCTTGAGGTGGATGTGGAGGCAGAGAGGCTGGGTTTCTCTTCCTGACCCTGATGCACTGAAGCTTAGTGTGACTGAGCCCATCCTCTCCCTCCTCAAGACTGCATGCGCCTGTATGGGCCCGATGCAGGCCCTGCGGTTCAGCCCCAGCCAGCTCGTGGGTGCGCACGCATGTGGCACAAACGCCTGAGGGCCCCCTCTGGGCTGGGCTGGGGTCCATCCTCACTTGGAATGGTTCCTACAAGATCCCTTTCGTAAGTTCCGCTGGGGCCCAGGTTCACCCGCCCACAGGGATGCGGGCATGGCAGGACCAGATGGGTGGGAAGAGCGCCCCCTGCAGAGGTCTGGCCAGTGTAACACCAGCCCTTGCTTGCTGGATGCACGCCTCCCCCCTGCCCGGGCCCTGGGCTCTTACAGACTCACCTGCTCGCCAGCGGGTTCCCTCTCCCTTAAAACAATTGTTGAAGTATAGCATGTATACTGAAGGCCACACGTCTGAAATGTACAGCTCAGTGAGAAAGGAAAGAACTCCAGCAGCCCAGAAATTCCCTTCGTGACCCTTCTAAGTCTGTGTCTAACTCCCTCCCCACCTGAGGTCACCACGCTCCGGACTTTGAACAGCACAGGTTAGTGTTGCCAGCTCTAGAATTTTCTGGAAGGGAGTCACGCAGTCCGCTTCTGTCTCTGGCTAGCTTCTCTCCCTGTGTGTGTGCCAGGAAGCTTTCGTTCCTGTTGCTGTGTGTGTCCGTACTTGCTTCTTTAATCACGGAATAATATTCCATCGTATCCCACATGGAATATACCAGTCTATTCTTTGGTGGATGGATATTTTGGGTTCTTTCCTGTTTGGGACTATTATGGAAAGTCAGAGCATTTCTTTGCCATGGGTGTTTTTGCAAATGTCCATGAGCTTTGGAAACTTCCCATTTCACACCCAACCTGGTTGTCTGCCCCTCCACTTCTCCCCGCGGCACCCGGGGAGGCCTAGAGGTGACTCTGGCATCTGCTTTGTGGCCAGGGTGCTGGACAGGCTGGTGTGTTTGTTTCCCCGGGCCCTGCCATTTTTGTTCCCCAGCCAGACCGTCACCTGGGGGTTCCCGGTTAGCGCCTGGGTGTTCCTGTGCTGTCCCTGTCCCTGCACCCTACGTTTCTGACTTGTAGTCAGTCTTTATGGCCATCTGTGTGCTTCTGAACAGCCTTTGTGGATGCTTGTCTCTGGAGCGTGGAGATTCATCCAAGACAAAACTGGAAGGCCTCTGCCTGCAGAGAAACAGCTCTGCTTTAGGTTCGGGGCGCACTTTCTTGGCTGTCTTTCTGAAATGCTTCCGGTGTGGACACTGCCATCTATATTAACAAGCTCGTGCAAGCTTGAATGTGCTCATCTGTGTACGTGTGTGAGAGTGTGCCAGCCCGTGTTTGTGTGTGTGTGTGTGAGTGCAGGCCAGTGTGTACGTCTGTGTCAGTCAGCATGTATGCATGACTGTGTGGGTGTGCACCAGCTCACATGTGCAATCCTGTGTGTGAACTTGTGTTCACATGTACAGCCATCAAGGAATGTTTTCCACGCTGTTTTCTTGTCTTAAAAGAATCTCTGCTCTGGAGAATCCCTCCTGCCCCTGCTTTGTCAACTCTGGGCTCTTGGCCAATAAAAGCCAGCAGCTAGGGCACATCTCCTTCTGTTGATGGGGAAGAGCCTGGGCCACACCCGGGATATTCTGCCTTTGACCTAGTCATGGTCATGGGCAGAAGGGTATCTCTGCTCCCGCCTTGTAGAGGCTGTCGGGACAGGAGCCTGAAGGCGGTCAAGCTGAGCTTAGACGAGCAGGATGAGGGGCTGTTTCTTAATGTTGTGGGGGTAATAGGCACCAGAGAGATGGTGAAGGCTTATGGGCCAGACACGGGTTCAAGTTCAGGCTTCAGCATTTATTAGCTGTGCTGATTTTGGGAAGATCACTGTACCTCTCTGAGCCTCAGTTTCTCATCTGCCAAATGGGGATAATGAGAACTGCCTGAGAAGGAGCAGTGGCCCAGGATAAAGCTGGAGAGGAAGGGACCTGTAGGCCCCCGTGGGAGCAGTAGTTTCATCCCAAGTCCAACGGTGGGGACTGCTGGAGCAGCACTGCCCCACAGAACTTTCTGTGATGGTGGAAACATCCTGTGTCTGAGCTGTCGATAGAGCACCCCTTCTCCGTGTGCTTTCTGAGCACTTGGAGTGTGGTGAGTTTTGTTTCATTTTAATTACTTTAAATTCAGATAGCCCCCTGGGACTACTGGCTCCTCTATCGGATCGACCACCAGAGGGCAGCACTAGAGGATTTCAGGCCGTGGAAGGGGCACAATCTCATTTCTTACAAACAGTAATGCCAGGGCAGCTCTTCTTCCTCTCCCCCTCATTTTTTAAATTTTCTCTTCTGGCCTATGAACGCCAAGCCTTGGAGCTACTGACCAAGGATACTAGAGGGCAGCAGTGGGTACGAAATGCCCAGCACTTCCTCAGTGCCCAGCGCAGGGTGGCCCCCCAAATCCCCTGCCCAAGTCCTGCTTGGGGCTAGCGGCCAGCCAGCCTCAGGAGAAGGGCCAGAAGAACCGGCTCTGCTGAGCTTTGTCTTCTTTGCCCGAGCGGAGGGGAAGTGGGGCACGCGGCTGCTCGGTAAGCAAATCCCAGTCCAGGATGAAAAGCCTTGTTTGTTGGTCTCTGCAGGAGCTGGACTCTGGGTTGTCTAGCTTGCTTTGTTCTAGAACCAAGTTCAGCAGGAAACAGAGGGAGAAAGAATAGCCTTGAATTTGGGGTCAGGAGGCTCAAGTCTGAAGCCCGGCTCAGCTGCCTGCTGCGGTATCTTAGGAAAGCTGCTTGGCAAGTCTGGGCCTCAGTTTCTTTGTCTGTGACCTGTCGTCACAGCGGCGATGACAAAATGCCACCTCTCCTGTCCTGGCAAGGAGCTTTGTCCGAGCAGCCTCATCTTCTCCTCTCAGCTGATGGGGCCAGGATGACAGTACCCCAGTTTGCAGCTGAGACTGTTGAGTCCCTGGCAGATGAGGCAAGTTACCCCCATCAGAGCCGGTGAGCGGCAGGGTCAGGATTTGAACCCAGGTCTAACTCCAAAGTCTGTGCTCTTTCTCCTTAGCATGCCAGCCTGCGTGGGCCCTTTCCCTCTCAGATGGTGGGGATGGAGATGCTGGTGACAGTGAGGAGGAATGCACAGCCTGAGTCTCTTCCAGCTGCAATGAACTGTTTACTGCCGCTGCCCTGGGTCTCAGTGTCCTCATCTGAAAACTGGGGCTAATGCTATAGTCAGCCTCAGAAGCTTGTTATGATGGTTAAAACAGGATTTTCAGGGGTGCCTGGGTGGCTCCGTTGGTTAAGCATCGACTTGGGCTTAGGTCATGATTTTAGGGTTGCATCAATCTGCCCCCCCCCAACTCAGCAGGGAGTCTGTCCCGCTCCCTCTGCCCTCCTCCCTGCCACGGGCTCTTTCTGTCTCTCAAATAAATAAAATCTTAAAAAAAAAACCAAACCCAACCCCCCAAATCCCAGGATTTTCACTGTATACATGTCTTACAAAGTGGGCAATTGGTCATTATTTAAAAAGCAGCAAACATTCAGATAAAGGAGGCCTGTGAAGTTGGGAATGCGTCATGGGGGAGGTGGTACGCGCCTCTGAAAGCCGTGAAAGCCCCCGGCGTGGGGGGGGGGGTAGGTATCAGAGAGGCCAGTGGAAGGGACCCTGGGGCCGGCGAGCAGTCTCTGGAGGACGGCAGAGGACCTTTGTCTTGGAAGCTGGGTGGGGCAGCCCATGGGAAGTGCTCAGTAAATATTTTGGTTTATGTTCTCCGGGCCCTGTCTCTTATTGTGGAAGGGAGGGCGGGGCCCAGCATAATGAAAATTGCAGAGAATGAACATTATTTTTTTCCATTCCCGTTTCGTTGGTTGCCGCCCGCTGATCACACACACTGCTGGGGTGACTTCTCTGATCCCTTCAGCATCTCCCAGGCTCTGTGTTCGGGTGTGGGGCGTCCGTCCCTTCCTCCTGAGTGTGGCACAATGTTTCTGGCCTCTCCTGTCCCTCCATCCTGTTGTCCTTTCCGTTCCCTCTTCCTAAGGTCCCCCTTGCTCCTGAGTTGAGCTCCAGGTGGGGTTTCCTGTTGTTCCCCTGCTGGATGGCAGTGGGGGCCCTGGATCGTGAAGGTGGAGGCGGGACGCTGGGGGAGAGAACCCCTCTGGGTGTGCCCGCTTCAGGGCAGAGTATCTGAAAGCCAACAGAACTGTCACGCCTTGCTGGTGTTTCTCACAAACCGTGTTATGTGGAAGAGGGGCTGCTCCCCCTTCCCCTTGATTCTAGGAAAACGTGTTCTGCTGGTAAGGGAGGCTTGCGGGTGGAGGGAGGGGTGGGCAGCGCCAGGCTGCGGGAAGGGACATGGAGACAAACTCCTTCCCCCAGCCTTGAAGCTGTCAACGACCTAATGGAGGATGGGCGGAGACCTTGTCTGTCTGCCCGTGGGAAATGGGGTCCCTCCAGGCCTCCTAGGAGCCCGTGCCCCCTCTGGGAGAGGCAGCCATATGGCTCGCCGCTCTCTCCTGGGCTTCAGACATCTGGCACTCACAGAGATCCTGCCATCTGTGTGGCCTTGCTGGGAGCTTAGGGGTATTTCCATTCACCCCCTCCTTTGGGGCAGATGGGGCCCAGTGAGTCAGGAACCCACACAGCCAGGGCTCCTGTCTGCTGTCCCTGGACCCACTCCCCTGCCCTGCCATCAGTGCGTTTGTGGGATCTAGTGACTTCTGCCCGGGCACCCTGAGTGCTGCCCCCTGTGCTCACGTAACTCCCCTGGGGAGCAGGGCGAGCCCAGAGAGGTTGTGCTGACTTGCCCAGGGCCACACAGCCTAGATAGACCGCATCTGCTCTGGGCTTGGCGTTGGGGTCCTGGGGCAGTGCTCTGCCCCATCCCCTGTCCCACCCCCAGGTAGTGTCTGTTTCCTCCTGGCTGGGGGGACCCCTCCCTGTCCCCGTGTCTCTCCAGTTTCCCACTCCCCCGCTGCTGGAGATTCTGGTTGCCTACACTCTCCCCTCTCTTCCTTTTGTACAGAGAAGAAGTGAATTGTTTAGGGCACATGGAAGCTGGGTTTTATGCCTTTTATCTCTCTCTCTGAATTTGAAGAGGGAACACAGCCACAGAGAGGTTTTTCTTTCCAAGAAATGATACTTGTCTTTGCTCTCCTCTTTTTCATGTAGAAGTGTGGGAGCTGGGAATGAATTTGTACTCCAAGAAGGTGAGAAAAGGGCTCCGCTATCTGCTTGACCTTGAACTAGGGAACAGAATACCAAAGTTATTGATGGATCGATCGGTTCATATAAGTATTTATTCAGTGTCACCTACGTACTAGGTGGCATGAGGGATGTAATGGGGAGCAAAGTGCAGTCAGAGTCTCTGATGGGGCATCTTCTGTGTAAAAGCCAGACTTGTCTTTTTCTTTCTTTCTTTCTTTCTTTTTTTTTTTTTAAGATCTTATTTACTTATTTGAGAGAGAGAAAGAAAGAGAGCAAGCACAAGCTGGGGGGAGGGGTGAGAGAGAAGCAGACTCTGGGCTGAGCAGGTAGTCTGATGAGGGACTCGATCCCAGGACCCCGGGATCATGACCTGAGCTCAAGGCAGATGCTTAACTGACTGAGCCACCCAGTCGCCCCCAGAGGGGAGGGGGGCAACTACACTTGCTGTAAATCCAGGATACCCACCCACTTTTCACTCAGTTGTCGGAGGGATTGTCCTAAAACAAATCCAGTGACATCATGTACTTCAACCCTCCAGGGCCTCCCTGTTCACTTAGGTCAGGGGAAATACAAACTACTCATCAGGGCCCACCACACCCTGTGTGACCCACCCTCTTGTCCCCTCTTCATGCCATCTCTTTCCCTCCCCTCCCCCCGCCTCTCCCATCCAGCATGGTCTGCCTCATTCAGCCCAGAGTTATCCATGCTAACAAATTCAGGGTGGTTTCTTCTGTCCAACCCAGGACCATCTGTGCTAGAGAATTCAAGATGTTCTACACCAGCTCCGTCCAATAGAAATATAATGTGTGCCACAGATTCAAAATTTTCTAGTAGCCACATTCAAAAAGGTAAAAAGAAACAGGTGAAATCAATTTTAATAATATTTATTTAACTGAATAGGTAAAGAAATATTAACATATAATCAATATAAAATTGTCAATGAGATAATCTTACCTTTTTGTGTGTTATGTCTTTGAAATTTGCTATGTATTTCATATTTATAGCACATCTCAATTCAGGTGTTAATATTTCATTGGGAAGACTTGATTAGTATTGAGATTTCATAAAATATAAATTGAATTAAAATGAAATGAACATTTCGTTCCTTAGTTGCACTAGTCACATTGCAAATGTTCAAATGTATGTGACTAGTGCTACTGTTTTGGATTGCATGGTTCCACACTGTTCTACCCAGTGTCCATGCTTTCATCCAGGATGGTCTGCATGTCTGTTCTGTTTCTCAGCAGTGGCACTATTGACTTCTTGAATGGATCATTCTTTGTTGGGGTTGGGGGTGGCTGTTCTATGCAATGCAGGACATTTGGCAGCATCCTTGGCCTCTACCCACTAGATGCCAGTGTGCTTCTCCCCACCGAGTTGTGACAATAAAAATGTCTCCAGACGTTAACAGTGTCCCCTGAAAGGTTAAATCACCACCAGTTGAGAACCACTGGTCTATGCTGCCCAACCTAGGACTCTCCATGCTGTCAAATCCAGGGTAGTCTATACTTTCCAGCCCAGCACTACCCCTGTTTTCACATTCACTGGTCTATGCAGATTAATCCAGAACTACACTTGCTGTCAAATCCAGGATAGCTAGCCTGCCTAGTTCACAGTTGCCCATATTGGTCACCCCAATTGGTCTATACTGTTCTATATAGGATTCCTCACCCTGCTTGATCTGGGGGGATCTACACCAGAAGTCATGAATTGGTGCCCCAAGAACAAAACTAGATCTACAGATTGGTTTTATGTGACTTACAAAAGTTTAAGAATATTTGAATTCATTGCCAGCATTTTAAAAATCAGATTTCACATAAAAATCTGGCTTTCTTGCTTATCTGGAAAGCTGTGGCCTCAGTGAGACCCTGTTCCCATATAGCAACTATTGGTTGGAACGGAGTCCTGATTTTCCCTTACATGGGGGCATGTGCTCTCTCCACTTTGTGTTTATGATGCCTTCATTCAGCTTGTTTCACATAATAGGGATACCTGCCTATGCCCTCTGGGGGGCTTTTGAGTCTGTGACCCCAGGTTGACACAGGTCTGTACACTGGTCAGTCCAGGCTGGTCTAGGAGAGAGGTCTTGAAGAGGCCTGCACATTGGAATTAACCATGCAGCTTCTGAAATATATGGATTCCTAGGCTCATCCCAGCCTCAGACTTTGAAGTAGGAACTGAGTGGGGGCGGCATGTGCATTTTAAAAAAGTCTGGTGGTACCCTGATAGACATGTCATCAATATAAAAAACTTGGTGACATTTGTCTAGACGGACCACCCCCCGTGTGGATTGCTGACTGTGGAATCGGCTGTCTGGAGTCATCTTGGGTGTCTAGCTGGGCTTTGTGGTTGCTCATAGGTCCCTGGCATCACTGCCCAGCAAGGCAGCCCTGGAGCTTGGATGTCACTTTGCTGACCCAGAGGACTGCAGAGGCCATAGTTTGTGGCATGAATTGGGCAGAGGGTCCCCTCCTTTGAATGCGGCTTGTTCCTGAATCGGCTCTAAGTACACGGTCTATCATTTGGGGGCTTATGGATCAGGAGGCTGACTTGGATCCCCACTGTGGAGGATACTGGAGTACTCGGCCCAGTTCCCCACTTCAGGGCTCACACCCCCATCCCTCAGCTGCTGAGTACCTCATTTCATAGCTGTAGCATTCACCGAGAATTACCCTTGAGTGGTGGCAACTTCCGTGTACAACATTATGCTCCTCCTCGATAAAAGCCTTTGGCCAGTGAACTCGAGGCCTGCCTCCTTGCCTCAGTCTGGGGCCTTTGCTGCCCCAGAACTCTTGTAGCACTGGCTGGGCCTCATTCGCCGCTGCACTGCAGGTGGGCCTCTCCCTCCACTCAGCCTTGCCTTCCTCTCTTCCTTACCCGGCTGTCTCCCTGAAACACTTCCCGGTAAACCTCCCAGATGCAAGTATCCATCCGAGAATTTGTTTCCAGGGAACCCGCTCTAAGATACCCATCTCCTTGGCAGTTCTTTGCTAAGACCTGGCATCTTTTCAGCACCAAGAAAATCATCTTAGAACATCTGGGTCTTTTTATGGCTGGAAATTCCATAGAAAAATGGGCTCTCCAGCTGTGGCTCGTGGCTGAGCATCTGCTGTGTGCTGAGCAAGTCCCTGGATCATTTGGATACTGTTGCGGCCACCTCAGATGTTGATAGAAAACAAGGAGAGGCAGTGAGAAGTACATTCCACTTAAATAATCAAGCCAAATCCAAATGCTTGTACACCCCAGCTGTTTAGAAGGAAACTGCTCCAGCTCCCCGGTTTTTTCCAACTGTGGGCCTTCTGTCTTTTCCAGACCTGTGTTCGTCTTCTGGCTTTCACTTAGAAGTGCAGCCCCCAGGTTGCTGCCTCGTGCTTGAGTGGTGCAGCCTGGAAAGACGTGCCCTGTGGCCAGGGGAGCCCTTCATCTCATGCCCCCATGCTCGCCACTATAACCGTATTTCCAAACACCATGTCTGGCCTGCTAGTCCCCTGCTCAGGAGCACCTGTGGGTGCTCCACCATATATTCAGAATAAAATCTAAGTTCTTTGATCTGGGATTCGGGGCCAGCCACTATCAGGTTCCTCTGTAATTCCTCAAACTCCACTCCAGCCAGTTCTTCTCAAGCATTCCAAGTTCCAGCCAAACCAAATCACCTAAACCTTTCTTGAACATTCCCTGCTTGTTTGTATCTAGGGATCAGTGGATATGCTGCTTCCTCTACCTAGAACTCCCCTGTACTTTGTGTGATTGGAGAACTTCTATTCATCTCTCGAAGGCCTCCACAAAGCCTACCTTCCCTGTTCCAGACAGAGTTAATCTCTTTCCCCCACTGGGCTTCCGCTGCATGGAAAGCCCTTTCTTAGCATAGCACCAGTTTCATGCCCTTGATATCTGCTTTTGATGGGGGATAATGGACAGTTGTCCAAGTCAACCAGTGGTAAGAGTCAGGGTCTACATGGCCGCCTTTTATCCCTTGGCTGGGAGTGGGCCCTATATCACAGGGGAGAGAGACACTTCTTTCAAAGTTGGGCATTTGTAAATTTTAAGTGAAAAATTCACATCATCCCAGGCATCTTTGGTTAACTGTTTGTCCCCAATGTCTATTCCACTCTGGTCTAAATTCTGCTCTTCTGGTTGTCCCAGATGTTCTTGCTCTGGGACAGTATTGAGCTATGATAGAGATCTTGTATTAAAATAGAATATGAAAGGTTCAGGAAGAAAGTTCTACATCTCCCACTTTCCTCCGGTCTCTGGCAGGCAGCATCAGGGCGGGGAGGTGTAGAGCAGCCCCAAGTCTTACCTTCCTTCTCTCCTTCCAGGGCGTCACGTGAGAGCCCCCCTCTCCCCCCCCTCTCCCCCCCCACCTCCCCTGGCCCAGAGGCATGTGGTCCGATGACGTTCCCCTGTCCTCTTCCAAGGTCTTCCCCAGAGCTCTGCCTCTAAGGCACATTTGGATCCAGATATCGTTTGACTTCCAAGGCACGGAGGACACCTTGTGGTCACTATGTTCTTCCAGTTTTTTATTGGACAGGCACTTATATCATGCTTACTGAGTGCCAGGAACTTTTCTGAGCACTTCACATATTGTCACATACTGTTCTTGTTGGGCAAGCAGACTCTTGAGTCAAAGATGCTCAGGTTGTTGAGGAAGGAAGAGGGAGGGTGTTGGGATCATCACCAGGGAAGGGAAGGGACAGAAAGCAGGATTGGGAAGGGGTCAGGCAGCCCCATGGGAAGCTCTGCAAAGTGGTCCTGCAGAGTTGCCTGAGTGGAGACAGGGACGCCAGGCCTTTACACCCCTACGTTGATCAGTTATTAACGCAGGCCACCCCTGGAAGGAGGCAAGCCATGCCATTCTCTGTAGCTGAGGCAGTCCCCCAAGAGGGCTGACAACTGAGGGCTGGGCCTTCTGGCAGCATGCCCCGCACCTGGGGAATCAGGCTTGCATTTCTGAGTGGAGGCACACCACAGCATTCACCACCCATATATGATCTCATTTAATTCTCACAGTGATCTCGTGAAATTGGTATTATTCTCGTCCTCATTTTACAAATGGAAAGCGAGGCTCAGAGAAGTTAACACTTTGCTCAAGGCCATGTGGCTAGTGCACGGCAGAACTAGAATCCCAGTCCAGGCAGACCAGCTCCAAAGTCTTTGCTCATGAACCGGGTTTATGTCTTACTTAAGTTGCCCCAAGACCGCCTCAAGGTCCTGACTTCTAAAGAAGGGGCCCTTGAATGCTTCCTAGGAGCTATATAGAATTAAAAATTATAACCTCCAAACACTTGAAAATCAGACTTGATTAAAATTGAGGCCAGAGGCTTCAAGCTTCAGTAACAGGTGTCCTGAGAGGACAGAGCACTTTTGAGAACGCCAAACCCTGGATTAAGCATTAGCCTTTATTGAGATAGAGAAGTGCAGCAAATATTTATGTACAGTTACCATGAGATTCAAGTGTAATCCGTATTTATCCTGTATCTTGTCATCATAAAGTTGATTTTCTGTCCAAGTGTGCTTCCTAAGGGGACAAAGAGTATTCCTGAAATATTGAAAGGTTTATTTTAATAGTTCCAAGGACTGTGGACTTTACCATTTGAGACTGTGAATATTTGTGGTAGGGAACTAAATTTGTTAGTATGTTTGTAGAAAACTGTGTTTATTTACTTAAAGTTGTAAACTGTGATTTTGATAAGAGGTTGCTTTGCTCATCAGCTTTGTGAAGATGAGCCCATGTGGACCTTGCAGATCCACTTCTCATGAGCCCAACCGGCACAAAAGACTGCCTATTCTCAGCTGCGAGCACAAATAAAGCCTCTCATTCTTGTTGAAAGATTATTTTGCAAGAAAAATAAGTAAGTAAGAATACTTTTTTTTTTTTTTTTTAAAGATTTTGTTTATTTGACAGAGAGAGACACAGCGAGAGAGGAAACACAAGCAGGGGGAGTGGGAGAGGGAGAAGCAGGCTTCCCACCAAGCAGTGAGCCCAATGTGGGGCTCGATCCCAGGACCCCGGGATCATGACCTGAGCCGAAGGCAGACGCTTAATGACTGAGCCACCCAGGTGCCCCGAAAATAGAATACTTTAAAACATGGTGCGGAGCCTTGATTTTTTGTTGTTAGAGGTGCTCTGTAATTGGGGTCTGTCTTTCTGTCTGCTGACCGGCTCAGTCATGACCCACATTGTAAGTTCAACCCTCTGGTCTTTGTTCTGTTATTGAGGTGGTTCAGTCTCGACTTGATGTCAGTTGAATTGTGTCCCACCTGCCCCAAAGTGTCCTAACCCCCAGTCCCTCAGAATGTGATTACAGAGGTAATCAAGTTAAAGTGAGATCATTTAGGTTGGGCCCTAATCCAATGAGACTGGTGTCCTTAGAGGAAGGGGAAATTTGGCGGGGTCCAAGCCAAGGAGAGAGGTCTGGGACAGATCCTTCGTCCCCGGCCCTCAGAAGGAATCCACCCTGCCAAACTGTTGATCTCTGACTTCCAACCTCCAGAGCCGTGAGACAATCCACTTCTTTTTATTTTTTTGAGATTTTATTTATTTATTTGAGACGGAGAGGACACGAGTAGTGGGGATGGACAGAGGGGGAGGGAGAAGCAGGCTCTTCGCTGAGCAGGGAGCCCGATGTGGGGCTCGATCCCAGGACCCTGGGATCGTGACCTGAGCTGAAGGCAGACACTTAACTGACTGAGCCACCCAGGCGTCCTGAGACAACCCACTTCTGTTATTTAAGCCAGTTTGGGTTGCTTTGGCATCGTAGCCCTAGCACGCTAGTACTTTACTGGGGCACTGTTGGCTCTCATTTTAGTGCTCTGAGTTTGGCAAGCCACGCCATTCTTTTCATCCTGCCTGTCCAGCCACAAAGGGGCAGAAGTCACTTCTTGATTTGAGTCCAAGCTGCCGCACTACTGTCTGGACAACCATGCCACATCTCTACTCCCGCCCTGCTGTCTTATGTCGTTCAGAATCGGCACCACCTTGTGGCTGTGCTCCTAGCAGGTAGCCTCGTGCTTGTTCGTGGGCGCTCCCGCCACCCTCCCCCTGCTCTCCCTCTGCTCCCCTAACCTGCTGGCTTGACTGCCCTGTGCTCGCCTCCTTTAGGGCCCTCACTCCCCTTATGTCCCCTGATGCCTGCCCTCAGCAGCAGCTCAGTGTGCCCATTCAGATATTCCCCTTTGCCTGTGCCCTTTTGTCTCAACATGAAGATGGGCTGTTACAGCATCAGCCACATTGTAGGGAAGCCAGCACCTGTTGGGTTCAGATTTCATTTCCCTTTCTAGGTTCTTGGACTTTCTTGGGTGTCATTTCATAAATGGAAGTTGGCACCAGGTTGAGGATTGAAAATCTGGAAAGTGAGAAAAATTTATTTTCCACTGGAGAGCCAGGGAAATGCTTTAAATATATGCCGTGGGTGCAATTGTGAAGTCGGGCATGGTGTGAGAGCTCCGTGTGTGTGTGTGTGTGTGTGTAAATCCATAGATTTGAACCCACAGCTTCCAACGTATGGTAGCAGGTTGGGATGTGTAAGTGCATGTGCCTGCATCTATCTGTGGCAGTGTGGGTCTGTGTATGGGTCTGTGTGTGTGTGTGTGTGCACAGATAGGTGGGACTGAGTACATGAGTGTGCACACATGTGTGGGTATGTGGCCCATGACACTGGGTCTAAGGCAGGCGAGGGGAGTCAGAGTCGACCTGGTTGGATGCAGACCCTGGAGGAGATACGCTGCAGGATGAACTGTCAGCCTCGCCTGCTACATGCTGCCAGGTCCGTGCTTAGAGGCAGAAGTGCCAACTTCTTGGGTCTGTCCTGCTTGCCTGGTCTCAAGCACACTGTCTCCGCTAAGAGCTTGGAAGCCCAGGCAATGTCCCTCTGCCAGGAGCCTGACTGCAAAGGCCTCCTCCGCTCTGCACATTCCATTCTGAGAGGTTAGGGGCACCAGTCACACCAGCCAGGCCATGCCCACCTGTCACCTGAGCCTGTTCTGGACCTGGCCCAAGACGGGCCCTTAGTTCTCACGTTACCCAGTCACTCTGATAATTGCCATTTAATTTAGCAAAGCAATATTCTGGGCACCCCTAACTCTCCCAGCTCTTCCAGTTTAGAGAGAGAATGCATGCTCAAAGTTATCCTGGCACCTGCTTAGTGGGTCCTCAGTAAAGGTTGTCAGTGCTGGAGGTTAGTGAGCTGACTCTGTGTTCCTTTCTAACTTTCAGATCTTCATTTTGGGCCCATGGCTCTGCTCTCTCCCCTGGCTTCAGATTCACCTTCTCAGTAGATGAACAATTCCAGCCCCCGAGCCCCAAGACCCTTACCAGGGAGGTCAGCTTTACCCTCACCCAGAAGGGGGTGGTTCAGGCAGGTTTTTTTTTTTTTAAGATTTTATTTATTTATTTGACGGAGAGAGACACAGTGAGAGAGGGAACACAAGCAGGGGGAGTGGGAGAGGGAGAAGCAAGTTCTCCACTGAGCAGGGAGCCGGATGTGAAGCTCGATCCCAGGACCCTGGGATCATGACCTGAGCCAAAGGCAGACGCTTAATGACTGAGCCACCCAGGTGCCCCCAGGCAGGTTTTAATCAACTCCTATCACGTGTTGAGTCTTGCCTCACTTAGATGTGTCCATCCTCCAGGGGAGGGATCCAGGTCCGTCTCCCCTGCTGTCTGCCAGTCCTCACTCCTCACAGGGACCCAAAGGGGACCTAGGCAGGTGATAGCCTAATGAGTGTGGCTTAATGACCCTGCTCAGCTGGATTCGAGGACCACGTGGGCCTGAGGACCTCTGGCTGCATTTTCCAGGACATGCAGTGCAGTGAGAAAGGCACAGACTGAGGAACAGTGCTCAGGGATGCACGGTCAGGGCAGAGTTAAGGGTCTAAGGGGTTAATGACACTGATGCCAGGACGGGAGCTGCTCTGTCCAAGCATGTGCTCAGGTCCCAGGCTGGTGCAGTGCCTGGAGCACTCTTCTGATCCTGCATGGCTTCTGGCCCACCCCACCCTGTCTTCCAGCTCCCCCATCTGTGTCTGTCCGAAGTGCCCAGCACAGATCTGGGACGTGGAGGGGCCTGAGTATCTACCCCCGCCCCCGCCACCGCTTCCACCTCATCCTCATCTTGTCCATCATTTTTCAGAGCTTTTGGACACTAACCTTTGGTTCATAAATAGTTAATTTTCATCCCCATTCCTCCATCTTCCATAGTAGTTTACTTTCTGGAGGGCAAACCAGGACCAGGTTGTGGGACTTGGGGCAAGATCATATGACTTGGGTATAAGGTTGCCAGATTAAATACAGGATGCTCTGTTACATTTGAATTTCAGATAAATTACAAATCCGTTTTTAGTTATTACAGTAGACTGAGTGTTTGTGTCTCCCTCACCCCAAATTTGTATGTTGAAGTCTGAACCCCTAAGGTGCTAGTATTTGGAGGTGGGTCCTTTGGGAGGTGATTAGGTCATGAGGGTGGTGCTCTCATGAATGAAAGTAGTGCCCTTATAAAAGGGACCCCAGGGAGCAACCTTGCCACTTCTGCCATGTGAGGGCCCAGGGAGAACCATCTGTGAACCGGGAAGCAGGCTCTCACCAGACCCCAGATCTGCTGGCACCTTGGCCTTGGACTTCCCAGCCTCCAGAGCTGTGAGAAAGAAACACTTGTTGTTTAAACATTTGTTAAACAAAACACTTGTTTAACATTTATGGTATTTTGTTAGGGCAGCCCGAATGGACTATGACAGAAGTAAGTCTGTCCCATGCAATACTGAGACAAAACCTATTGTTGTGGGTTGAAGCTTACTGGTGTGGGTCTCCCAAAAAGATACACTCCTGTCCTAGTCCTGATAACTATGAAGGTGACCTTATTTGGAAATAGGATCTTTGCAGAAGTAATGAAGTAAAGATGAGGTCCTGCTGGAGTAGGGTGGGCCCTCAATCCAATATGACTGATGTCCTCATAAGAAGAGGCAGAGAGACACAGGGGAGATGGCCATGGGGAAACACAGGGAGAATGTCATGTAATGAGAGACAGATTGGAGTGATGTGTCTATAAGCCAAGAATAGATGGCAACACCAGAAGCTACAAGAAAGGCATAGAAAAGATTCTCCCCTAGAGCCTTCCGAGGGAGTGTGATACCTTGATTTCAGACTCTCAGCCCCCAGAACTGTGAGAGAATAAAGCATCTGGTTTGTGCCTTTTGTTACAACAGCCCTAGGAAACATACATGTGTAAAAATTATTCATTGCTGATCTGAAGTTCAAATATAATGGGGCATCCTGTATTTTTATTCTGAATCTGACACCCCTACTCAGGTAATAACTGCTTTTTCCCTCTGTAAGATTGTCAAAGACGTGCTGCCTGCCTCCCTTAGGATTGGTGTAAGCATCCACTGAGGTCATGGGAGTACCTGGGGTCCGGCTGTAAGGCAGAGCGTTGTCTGTCCTTTTTGGGGAACCCTCGCTGAGTTCTGTAGCCCAGCCTACCACCTCAATTTCCTTCTTCATTAAAGATGAAACGAAAAGAAGGAAATATTGCCATTGGCAACAACACGGATGGCCCTTGAGGGCAATTGCCAAGTGAAATAAGACAAAGACTACTGTCTGACCTCACTTCTATGTGGACTCTAACAATGAACAAAGCCCAAACTCACAGATACAGAAAATAGAGGCAGGGGTGGGTGAACCGGGTGAAGGTGATCCAAAGGGACAAACCCCCAGTTATAAGGTAAGTCAGTACCGGGGATGCACTGCACAGCAGGGTGACTATAGTTAGTAAGAGTGTATTGCATATTTGAAAGTTGCCAAGAGAGTAGATCTTAAAAGTTCTCCTCTCAAAGAAAACATTTGTAACTATGTGTCGAGATGGATGTCAGCTTACCTCATTGTGGTGATCATTTTGCCATATATACAAATATCGAATCATTATGTTGTACACCTGAAACTAATGTAATGTTATATGTCAGTTATATCTCAATTAAAAGAAAATGAAAGTACTCATCTTAAAACCCCTTGGTAGCTCGGTGGCCCAGAGAGCAAGAGTTGGCTGCAGCCTGGCCCGTGGGGGTGGGGTGAGCGGTAGAACCTAGTCTCCTGCGTCAGAGCAGGTCCTTGGGACAGTGGATGGTGCTTGTGAGCTGTGCCTTTGCCGGGGCCGCTGAGTTACTGTGTGACCTTGGACAGGCTGTCTTCCTCCCTTCCTCTCCCAGTTTCCCACTCCATGAAAAAGAGAGCTGGCTCCGCTCTAAGGGTCTCCAACACCCTGCCCCCCGCACCCCAGACTCCCCAGAAATCAATGAAGCCTGGAGGCACACCCTCGCCCATTTGTGCTCGAATGTTTTGGGCCTGCTCCGTGCCTGATGCTGGTCCTGCCATGGGGGCCTTCTTTCCTTCAGAACGGAGGCGAGGGATAGGCCACATCTCCGGGCAGACTGAGGGCTCTTGTCCCTGCATGAGGGCTCAGAAGGACCACTTGGTGGCCATCTGGCAGGAGATCCGGATGTGGGCAATGTCCTCCCTGCCATTCGCTGCCTTTGCCTGTGGAACGGCATCTGGCTGAGGTCTGTGGCTGTGGATCGAGGTCTGGCGGAGGGGCGACAAGGTGATGGGTGGATGGGTTAGGCACCGTGGAATCTGAGCAGGTTAGGAATAAAAGCTTGCACAGGTGGGGCTTTAAAAAGGGATGGAAACTATTCTCTGCTGAAATCTTAAATACAAAATGCCTAAATGAGCACTGCTGTGAGTAAGGCTGGACTCTGGTGGGACGAGCCCTGAGGTGGGAGAAAGGACAACTGGCTTCTAGCCCTGGGGTGCTGCGTGCTCCTGGGGTGCCCCGGGGTGTCCTGGGGGTGCTGCATGCTCCTGGGGTGTCCTGGGGGTGCTGCATGCTCCTGGGGTGCCCCGGGGTGCTGCTTGCTCCTGGGGTGTTCCGGGGTATCCTGGGGGTGCCACATGCTTGTAGTGTGTGGCCTCAGTGAGTCTCCTAGCCCCAGTGATCTCAGTTTTGTGGATAAAGCGGTCATGCTGAGGACCTTCTCTCGGGGTCAGTGTGGCATCTAAAGAGCTCAGCAAAGGTACAGCACTCAGCCTGAAGCCTGCCATGCAATCGGTGCACTTCTCTGCCTTCCTGCAGGAGAGACTTGGCTGGGCTTAGGCCTAGGGATGCAGTGGGCGGTGGGGTGGGGAACATTCCTTCCTGCCTTTCAGACAGGCCTGGCCTAAGCAGCCCCAGGAGGTGCCGTTGTGGTCAGGGCTGCGGGAGGGGGAGGCCTGGGGCTGGGGTCCTGCAGGGGATGTCAGGGTCCTCAGGGCAGAGGTAGAGCTGGGATGCGGATGGCTCCCTGACACCCTCAGTGACTGATGCTAAGCCTGCAGAGGCTAAGAGGAGCCTCTCAGGGAGGCTTGGGTTTGTCAACAGGCATGAAGAGTTCTGATGGTTTCCTTTGAAGCAGGGCTTTTCCCTTGAAACCTTTCTGGGAGGCCTAGAGAGCAAGGGTCCTACTGACCTGGAGTGGGGAGGAGAGGGGCAGTTATCTCCCTGCCTTGGGGCTACAGGCTTGCCTATTTAAGCCTTGGGTAGGCCCCCTTCCACCCTGCCGGCCCCCAGAGCCTTCCGCCCCCTCCCCCGTACCAGCCCACCCCCCTTCCCTGCCTGTGTCCCCCCCAGCTCTCCCCTGACAGCTGCCCCTCAGCCTCGGCTGAGAGGTGTGGGGCTGGGGCTGAAGGGTCTGTGGGCCCAGCAGATGACCGTGCCTGAGGAGGAGCCAGCGCTAGCAGGGACAGCTGTGCCATGCGGTCAGCATCCCTTGCCTGTCCCCCACCCCCAGCAGTCCCTGTCTCTGGCTGTGGAATGATTGGGCTTGACGTGTTCATTTGCTGCCTGTTCAAAGTCCGTTTTCTGGCTGGAGCTGGCGTTGGCTGGGCGGGGCTCAAGGCCTCGCTGTGGACCAGCTGCCGGGGCTGCTTAGCATGCAGCACCCATACGCAGCTCTCCGAGAAAGCGGCGCAACTGCAGTTGTCTCTGGCCCACGGACGTGCCTGGGCTGTTTGCCCACATTCCTCTCTACCCTGCCTGGCTCAGCAGACCCTTCCAGAACCCTGCCAGGCTGGGTGTTGGCTGACCTCTGTCCAACTTGGGATTCAGCCTCCAGAACCCCTCTGGAGAAAAATTCTGCCCCTGGGCAGAAGAGAAAGGAAGGTACTGTGTTGGGGGGGGGGGGGCATGCCTGATGTTGATTTGTTGGGAAGCCCTGGGTCCCTCATTCACCTTCTGATCAGGCTCCTCATCTGCAACCAGGAACTGTGATCTACCCTGTCTTTATGCTTCTCACCCTGCTCTTGACTGGCAGCACCATGAACGTAGAGGAGATGCCCGCCGACTCGTGCCTGGCTGCCTGCCATGCCCGCAATCCCCCTTGTTCTACCCCTGACCTTGCCCTGGGCCACCATCTCAGGATGCTTCTGGAGTCATCGCACCTGGGTGTGAACCCTGACCTTTCTGCCTCCATCATTCAGAGCATGTTGACTGGGTACCAGGCTTAGTGCCGGCTCCTGGGGTCGTAGTGACATACAGAATTGTCAGAGTCACTGTGGGCACAAACACACTACCAAACAAAATAATTTCAAACAGTTTCAAGTGCTATGATCATATCCTGTGAGAGGAAATGACTGGGGGTTCTGCTAACCTGGGGGGGGGGTCACGGCCTCTGGGAGGAAGCGACACCGTTGAGCTGAGAACTGAACTTTTGTGACTGTCAGTTTCCTAACCTGTAAAATGGTGATGAGCCGCTCCTCCATGTTGTCATGCATAAATGTAAAGGGCTGGCACATTGCAGGAGCTTGGCCCCAGGGCCTGGGGCACGTCTCCTCTCCACATTGGGCTGTTCTCACTGGTGACCCCGTGGCCTCTAACCATGTCCTCAGATTAGGGCTTCCCAAGTCTCTCTGTGAATCAAAATCATCTGGGAAACTTAAAAATACAGATTCTCAGGCCCTCCCGAGTGGCTCAGCAGGTCCTCACCCTGGAATCTGCCCAATTCAGGCACCGTGGGTGATACGAGTGGCTCATGGAAGACCCTTGGAGAATCATGGCTCAGACACCCCCAAGGGAGACCCAGTATCCTCCCCCAGTGACCGAGGTTCAAGTCCACTAACTGGTTGAGGGGTAGCTTTGGGGGATAACTTACCCCAGCCCAGAAGACCGGGAGAAGCTGTTCTGATGCCCAGACCCATCTGGTCTCAGCTCTGGTCAGGGTTTGCCTGCTGGACCATGTTTAGGGCTGTTTTGAAATAACCAGCTGCTCAGAATCCCAAAGTGTCCTGAATTTATTAACACGCAGAACGTCTTGCGAGAGCTTGATGGAGAATATTAAGTGTGATCGCCGGCCCTGGAGTGTTGCTCTGGGGGGACGCCGATGTTGGTCTGCCAGGCTGAGGGGCAGCAGGGCGCGCTTCATCCACGGGACATGAGGATCAACCCCCCAGAGTGGAGGCTGGTGGGAGGGGGTGCGTGGGATGTCCTGAGTGTGATTTGGCCACTTGGGAGGGGCCCAGAGGCTGAGCTAGGGGGCCCTCCATCCCCCTCCCCATCTTCCCACCGCCTTCCTGGCCTGAAGCCTTCAGACTGAGGCATCTCATCAGGATGTGTCCTGCGCGCTAATGTAATAACAGCTGCTAATTATATATCCCTGCTGTTGCACCCCTGCCAGTTGTGGGAACTGAAGCAGGATGATTTGAGGGCCGGGAGAACTACCACCTCCCCCCCCCCCCCGACGGCCCCCCATTCTCGAATGTTATTTTATTCACGGGGCTGCTTTCTTTTTTTATTATTGCAAAATTCAGTCCTGTCTGAAATTTGTTCTTATTTCCTGCCTCAGCCCAGCCAGCACCACCCAGCCAGCTGTGATCTCTTGCTGTGGCCTGGCCCCAGGGCAAGGAGAGGAACCCACTTGGTCCTGGTCTGGAGGGACTTCCAGTCGTTCCCATGGGGACGTGGATGCATAAGCAGGCAGGGACACCTGCCTGGCCTGCCTTCTTTGTCGCTGGCTGGAGCCTGTTTCCTCTACCTACAGCCACCTACTGGTCATTTGCTCTGAATGGTCCAGGGCTACACCCTGCCTCCTCACCCCCGGACAGGATCTGCTTAGACAGAGCTCCCCCCCCCGCCCCTGCCCGCATCCCTGCCACCAGGCCACTTAGCCAGGGTGTTACCCTCTGGCTCTGCATCCACCTCTTCCTAAGGCCTCAGTTTCTCCATCTGCATCATGGAGACCCCAACAACACCCATCTCAAAAGGCCCTGGCCAGAATCAAGCCAGTGGTTCTCAATCCTGGTTGTCTACTTAGAATCCCCAGGGTGAGTAGAACAAGTACCAAGTCTGGGGGCCACCCTGAACCTCACGTGGACCAATTTCATCAGAATTTCTGGGGAATGGGGTCTGGACAGCAGCATTTAAAAAAAAAAAGCTGCCAGGGAGCGCCTGGGTGGCTCAGTCGTTAAGCGTCTGCCTTCGGCTCAGGTCATGATCCCAGGGTCCTGGGATCGAGCCCCACGTCGGGCTCCCTGCTCCGCGGGGAGCCTGCTCCTTCCTCTCCCACTTCCCCTGCTTGTGTTCCTGCTCTCGCTGTCTCTCTCTGTCAAATAAATAAATAAAATCTTTAAAAAAAAAAAAAAAGAAAGCTGCCAGGCTAGGGCGCCTGGGTGGCTCAGTTGGTTAAGCGACTGCCTTTGGCTCAGGTCATGATCCTGGAGTCCCGGGATCGAGTCCCACATCGGGCTCCCTGCTCGGCAGGGAGTCTGCTTCTCCCTCTGACCCTCCTCCCTCTCATGCTCTCTGTCTCTCATTCTCTCTCTCAAATAAATTAAAAAAAAAATCTTAAAAAAAACAAAAACAAAAAACCTGCCAGGCTATTACAGCGTGCAGCTAAGAATGAGAACTAGTCTTGTATGGGGCGCTTATAGCAGACCTTCAACAAATGAGAGTCCTTGTTTTTCATTATTGTTTATTATGTTAAGAGTATTAAATGGCATTTTAAGCTACTCTTGAAACCAGCGGACTAAGAAGAACTTAGCTAATAAAAAAAATCCTTAATAAGAGAAAAAAATAGAAATATGCCCATATAAATGGTAAGTTGGTAAGGAAAAGTTAGCCAATGTCAGTGTCTCCTTCCCCCACCCCTCTGTCCAAAAAAGAGGAGGGGATGGAGGGAAGAATGTTCTGGCAGGTAAAAGTGACGTAGGCTGATGTAACCCATGAGAGGAGGTGTCCTGGACTGGGAAGGGCATTGTGTTATTGGTGCATTGCTCATAGGATTTGGGGAGAAGGGTTTGTGGGGTTTTGTGGGGCACCTGAAGAAGCTGTCCCCCATTTACCTGTGTTGAACAACAGGCTGTGAACTCAAGGTAATAGGAATGCTCTGAGGGCCAGAATGCTCTTGCCAGCCAGCCTGTGCACAAGGGCACTCCCATCTTCACCCCTATAAACGAAGATGGAATTTTCCGTAACCTTGTGGGGCAGGGCTCAGGATCTCATCTCATCCCTAGAGCAGGGCTTTTAGCATAGGGCATGGAGGGCTATAGTTAGGGACCCCCAGGGCCCCTGGAATTTGGTCCAGGGGACAGAAAAAGCAAACCACTCCTACTGGGAGGCAGGGCTAGAGTGTGCTTCCCAAACCTGTATGGGCATTTAGGATGACCTGGGGAATTTGTTAAAAATACGGATTCTCAGGGCGCCTGCATGACTCGGTTGTGTCCTACTCTTGATTTCAGCTCAGGTCATGATCTCGAGGTCATGAGATGGAGCCTCATGTCGGGCTCCGTGCTCAACCGGGAGTCTGCTGTAGATACACTCTCTATCCCTCTGCCTCTGCTCATACGCCCCCCCCCCCCCCCCCCCCCCCCGCCGCTTGCTTTCTCTTTCTCTCTCAAATAAATAAATCTTAAAAAAATACAGATTCCCAGGCCCCACCTCAGATTTGGATAGAGGAGGGCTGGGGACCTGGGAATCTGCATTGTCAATAAGCTATCCAGGGGATTCTGAGGGTCACTAAGGCTTGAGAGTCAGGGGGGTTGAGAAGGCAAGGGCCAGGCTGTCCCCAGTAAATGTGGGGAATCCCAGCCTCCCCCACTCCACCTTCTAACTGTCCCCTCTAGCCTCTGGCCACAGAGCCCGACTTTTTCCCCTGGGAACACTTTCCACGCCCCTTCCTGCTGTCTGAGCCTCCTGTGAGCACCCCCTCCCAGGGCTGGGCCCTGCACATGGGGAGTGTGTGTGCGTGTGTGGCCTGGAGATGAGCTTTTCTTTTTCACTCAGTTTTGTTCTTTTAATGCTCAAATATGATATGCCGCTGTGCCGTTGGCAGATTCTTTTTCTCTCCAACGAGCAGGGTGTCAGAGACATCACGTAAATGAGTGGAGAGAAAAAAGATGGTTTACAGGAATTAAGAAGTGAGGATTTTGAAGCTGGTGTAGGCCACGGGGCTGTGGCTCATGTGGCGCATCCCATTGCCTCGAGGGTGGGGCCACTGCCTGGGTCTAGTCCAGGAGAAGGGGGTGCTCAAGGGCTGATGGGGTGCAGGCTGATAACCACACTGGTCCTCTGCGCCTCTAGCAGCTTCTCTAACCACCTGTCTTGTCCTCATTTCGAACATTTACACAGTGCTAGTCACCTGCTCAGTACCTTCCATACTCTGCGCGGCCCCGGGGCTAGATCTCACGTGGCGTGGCGTTCATTCTCTCTTCCCAGGCCCTCAGTTTCCTGGGTCAGTTACTTTTTTTTTTTTTTTTTTTAAAGATTTTATTTATTTATTTGACAGAGACAGAGATAGCGAGAGCAGGAACACAAGCAGCGGGAGTGGGAGAGGGAGAGCAGGCTTCCTGCTGAGGAGGGAACCCGATGTGGGACTCGATCCCAGGACCCTGGGATCATGACCTGAGCCGAAGGCAGACGCTTAACGACTGAGCCACCCAGGTGCCCCCTGGGTCAGTTACTTGTTGACCGGGTGAATGAATCATTCCCTCACTTGTCTGGAATAGACCCGTCATCTTTGTACCTTTGCTCCTGCTCTTTCTTCTGCCCCGAGGACATCGTTCCTCAGGGCCACCTGTGCTCAGCGCACCTGCTTGTGCAGGTCCGGCTGAAATGCTCCCTCCTCCGCCAAGCCTCTCTGATGGCCATCAGCCTCCTGGGCTGGAAGCAACTCCTTCTCCTGTCATGCTCCCACTGCAGTTTGTCTTGAACCCTGAGCACTTTTCAGTCTGCCCCTCTTTCATCTTTGTCCATTCTCACATTTGTTTTTTCAAACTGCTCACCTCCAGGAGGCTGCCGTGGTGCTGGCATCTCGTGGGTGACCGCTGCGCAGTAGGTGCTTAATTACAGCTGCAGAGATCAGGGTATAGAACATGCGTAACTTTTGAGACCTGGCATTTGCCTGTAGGACAGGGGCCTCATGGCCTCAGGCAATAAAATAAAAAGTTCTCAGTGATGCTGACCCCAGAGCTCTGTCTCTAGGAAGTGGACTCTCACTGAGTTGCCACTGGGGCCCAGCCGGCCATTGATGTAGATGGTAAACCAGGCTTTGTTTCTGGAACTGGGGCTCCAGTCATCTACTTGTGGGGAGACTGAAGTCCCCCACTCATGGGGCAAGGGACCCCTCAGGGAGTGTATGGCCCTGTAAGAACAAGGGCTTTGGAGTAAGACATCCTTGCATTCCTATCTTAGGTCTGGTGCTCACTGCCTGTGTGAACTCTGACTAATTCCTTAACCTCTCGGAATCTCAGTTTCTTGGTTTGGAAAATGCTGCTGATGATAGCTTCAGGGTCACTGGGAATATGGGGGATAATATCTGTAAAATACGGGGCACCTAACAGGCACTTGATAAATAGCAGTTAGTATGATGATCATTATCATCACTAGCAGCCCTGATTTTTAATTCTTTCTTTTTGGAGTCACTGTTCCCTCCAGCTGCTAGTGCCTGTGTTGGAATCACCCAGGGCCCTGAGCCAGCCTGGAAGAGCTATTTTATAATTAGGTTGGCAGATGCAGGATGCGGCGGACCCCTGCCGGGGATCACAAATTAATTAGTGTCCTTTGTGGAGAGGGGACCCTTCGACAGGCTTGATGAGGACAAGCCAGGCCACCAGGCATCTGACGTCAGTATTCATAGCTGTGCAGAGGGGCGAGCCCCATTAGGATCAGCAGGAGGTAGGTGCTCTTGGGGTCTGGAAGGGACCCAGAGTCACCAAGGGTGACTCTCTTTGGCAGGTGGCGCTGGGCTCAGTCACACCCTATAGGCTGAGGGAAGCTGTGACGAGAAAGCAGTGGTGCATGCTGCCTCAGTTTCCCCACACAGCACTCCATCTGCTTTCCAAGCGTGTGTGTCCCCTGGCCTCGTCCGTTTCCAGGGCCAGGATGCCTGGTTTCCCTGCTGAGAACTCCCACAACAAATCACTGGGCAGCACCCCATCTGTCCTCTCCTTGCAGCCTCTGGCAACCCAGAAATCATGACCCACTCATAAACAATAGCGTCAACCTCTATTTATGTCTGAGGCCATGGTGCGCAGAGGGATTCTGTCACTGTGTTTTCTCCCCAAAGTTTCTGACCTCACTTCACCCTCCTAGGGCAACAAGTGGGCTGGGAGCACACATGCCTGGCTCATTCATGGTCCTCCTCCCTGCGACTGCCCCCTCCCCCATGCCGTCGGGGTCATTCTCCCCTGTACCTCTGTTTGATTCACTGCCAGACCTCGTGCAAGCTGCTGCACTCACTTCCCACATATTGCATGCTTTTCCCAGTCCCAGGGTGCTGAGGCAAGCTCTTCACACCCGTTCATTATCTCACTTCAGAGCTGTGATGTACCCATGTAAGAGCTATTATCATCTCCATTCTATAGACGAAGAAATGGAGTCTCAGAGATTAGCCTGGGTCACAGAGCTGGTAAGGGTTGGAGTTAGGATTTGAACCTAGATGGTCTGACTACACAATATATATGTTTTTAATTGAGGGATACTTACAATGCAACACAATGCGTAGACCTTAGGTGTTCACTCAATGGTTGTTGACAAATGTATTCATTCACCCATGTAACCAACCCTCTAAGCCAGGTATGGAGCACTTCCATCACTCCTTATGCCTCTTCTCTATCGGTCCCTATCCTCCATGTGGAGGCCCCCACTGTTCTGGGTGGTAAACTTTGTCTCAGTCCATTTTGTTCTTGGATTTTGTAGGAATGGAATTATATAGTACATACTCCTCATATTTACTGTATATGCTTTCATATACAACTTCTTTCACTCGGCTCAAGGTTTTTGAGACTTGTCCATATCGTTGCACATACCAAAAGTCCATTGTTTTTATTGCCAAGAAGCATTGCTTGGTAGAGACACACTGCAAGGTGTTTAGCCCTTTCCCTTTGATGGACATTTGGGGTCATTTCCAGTTTCCATATGATGACCAAAGCTGCTGTGAACATTCATGCAGAAAGCTTTGTGCGGACACCTGTCTTCATTTCTCTTGAGTAGATACTGGAGTGGAATTTCTGGGTTACAGGTAGGTGTATATGTAACGTTATAAATGCCAGACACATTCTAAAGTGGCCGTGCTGTTTTAACTCCTGCTCACAGTACAAGAGTTCTAGTTGCTCCACATTCCAGCCAACATTTGGTGATGTTGGTTCTTTTCTGTATTCTGCATATGGATATTTTTTTCCTTGTTGGTGGCTGGCTTATTCATTTTTGTTAAGGCAGCACTGGTGACCAGAAATTGACCACAGCCCCCGCCCCTTGGATTATCAATGATTCTGGGGAGTGTGAAATAAAAATGCAGTGTGCCAGGTATACAGCAGGTGCTCAGAAGGGGCTTATTTCCTTTTTGCCCTTCTCCTTCCTGCCAAGGTCTCCCTAGATCATTTGCCCTAACTAGAACAGAGTTCTTCTCCTCTCCATCCCTTGGCCCCCGTTTTACTCATCCTTGCAAGCCTAGTTTAACATGGGCCTCTGGCACCATGCTCCTTAGAATGCCTCAACCCATGGAGACAACCTGGAAGGTGGGTCAAGCAGCAGTGACTTATGAAGGTCCTCGTGTATCTCATTGGCTTCTGAAAGGGTGTCAGAGATTGGCAATGTGTTGCTAGAGTCTGTTGTGCTGATGAAGACACCAAGGGCTCAAGAAAGGTCAGGTGGCTCTCATGTAGTTACTGGTACAGCCAGGATGGCGAGCGAGTCTTCCAAGTTCACGGGCAACTCTCAATTGCCCCTCCATCCCCACGGACTCCATCCTGGCCCTCCCCACACCTTATGTGGACCTGGACCTCTGCAGTGCCATCTCCCTGCTCGCTTCCTCAACACAGATTCTTCTCGTGTCATCTGCGTGGGTGTTCCCCTGAGAGTGCTGGAGAGCTTTTGGAGGATTTGAAGATGTGGAGGGCATGGGATTAAGTGCCAGGAGCCTGTTGGTGGTGGTTATTAAGAGGGTGGATGGGGCAGACTGCTTTAAGTTGAGGCCTATGGGACACTTCCCACCGGCAGTGCAGGCGGGAGATGACAAGGGCTGACCCAGGGCAGAGGGCATGGGGGTGGAGGAAACATCTCCTCCCTCACTGCAGAAAGCTGTTGGCACATCACTGGCCCTATGTAAGCAGAACACAATTATAGTCACCATAACGCAGTATGATCACCATTCACAAAGGGCAGATTGGTAAGTTTAATGGAGAGAAACATCATGCCCTTTTGATGGTGACAAGTGGGACCCTGGGTATCTGTTGGGAACAGGTATGGCTGTGTGTTGGCCCCAGAGGTGACTTTGGACGAGCCAGTGGTGAGTCTGGGCGCAGAGGTGTGAGATGTGTGTGTGTGTGTGTGTGAGTGAGAGAGAGAGCGAGTGAGAGAGAGCGAGTCTGGGGGTGGGAAGAGTAGGCAGGGCCTGTTTGGCATCTGGAAGTGTTGTGTGGTCAGACATGGGCTTGCCTCCCACCCTGGAGCTCTGCTCTTTGAATAAATCCCTTACTCTAAGACGCAGTCTCCTCATCTCTGAAATAGGGTTAACAGGGTTTTAACCTAGTCTTTGTTGTGGACTTGGGATGAAATGCCAAAGAACACTTGGCCTGTAGCTACGCTTCATGTGCTCCAGATTCTGGGATGTCTTTGGAAGTCGCCACTAAAGCTGCTCGGTGCTGCGTGCCCTGCCGGCTCGCAGGTGCCCAGCTGGAGCAAGGCACGGGCGTGGGAGCTGTTTCCCAGGAAGATGCATCACCAGCGCACCGGCGCCTCTTCCCTCAATCCACAGCAATAACCCGTGGGGTCTTGGCGAGAGTTATTTGCACCTCTTTTGGTGAAGGCCTTCCTGTCCCTGTTCTAGTTAAACAAACATCACCCCCTGGCAGGTTTTCCGGGCTGTGCCCACTAGGCAGTTAAGGAGCTGGAATTCCAAAAGCAGTTTCTCCCCAAGGGGTATTTTATAGGTTATTTGCGCTTCCCCACTGCCAGGAGATGTCCTCCCCACCCCTCTCAGGCTAGGCCTGCTCAAGTCACCAGGGCCCGGCTCACTGGGCCATCCAGGTAGCTCCCTCGACCAGAGAGGATGGAGCAAGATGACAATGGGGAAGGTCTGTGCCAGGTTGTGATGGTACACTTGTCTCTCTGCCTGTGGGATGGGGGAGGCTCAGGCCCATGACTAGCCCAGAGACTGCCCGGAAAAACAGTTATTACTGAAAACCAGAAAACTTTCTCCCTTACCTCCAGGGCAAAAGGAGGCAGAAAACTCTGATAAGTGCCTTAATAAGTGGCTGCCGTTGGCTCAACAATAGCTACTAAAAACTTTCAATTATTTAGATATGGGAAACCAGGGGGAAAAAGCTCTTGGAGGCACTTTGAAAGCCGGCTCAGTGTCTCTAGTAGTGTTATTAATATCCCACTCAAAGATAGTGTGGGAACCATGGGTTATGGAAGCCCTTTGGAGGAGGTGAACCTTCACAGACATGCAGAAGCTGAGCTAATGAAACTTCCGTGGGCATCCAGGGCGCTGTTCATACCCTGCCCCCGGCTCAGCTTCGTGTGAAGTGTCTCAGGCTGGACCTGACCTGCTTCTCGGGCCAGAGGTCTCAGATCCCACTTAGAGCCGCGCCCTCCCCGGCACCGCTGCCGCACATGGCCACTAGAGGGAGCCAAGGTTCTCTGCAAAAGGCCGCTCTCCCACAGCTCGCAGCCCAAGGAGGCATCCTGCAGCAGTGGCTTTTCCGTCCGGGATTCCCAAAGCGGGGCTGGAATAGAGACAGAGTGGCTGCTGGCCTGCCTGGCAGAGGTGGACAGTATTTGAAGGAGCCCCCGTCTCTAAGCTGTGTCTCTGTCCGTCCTCACCAATCCGCCTTCCTCTAAAATATGAAAAACATTGTTACATTTTGGGGCCGTACAAAACCGACTTCAAAATGAGCTTTTCGAGGAGGCTTTCCAGAGGCACTTGCCTTGTGACTGCTCCGGGTCCCTGGGCATGGGTGCCTCAGCGAGAAGGAAGCCACAGACCGTGCTCTGTAGCTTCCTCCTCTTCTTCCTCTCCTGCTCGTAGCACTTCCCCACTCCCGCTTGACAGAGCACCTCCGATCTGCAGGGCACTGACCGTGGGCTCCGGACTGTGAGCACGGCATTGAGAACTGCAGGATGGGGAAGGAGACGAAGTACAAACAATGACTCTCACATTCAAGGGCTTCCACTCAATCTGGAGATGTAGGAATTGGATTCAAGTCATTGAATGTTTTCTGAGTGCCCATCTGAGAAACAGTGGAGTATGGGGAAAAGAGAACAGGGTTGGTGGCTGAGTTTCCATCAGGTGGTGTGACACTGTGTTACTTAAACCTGCTGAGTCTCTATTTCTTCATCTGTGAAACTAGTCACAGCCATAGCCCTGTTCTGAGAATCACGTATGGTGACAATGTAAGAGAGAGGCTTTCCTAACTGCTAAGTGAGCATCACCTCCCTCGTGAGCCTCATCCCCTCAACCCCCCATGGCCAAAAGTTAAACAATGATTCCCTTGTCTGTCTTCCCAAAACCTGGTTAGAGCTGTCTGACGTGCACTGCCCTTATTTATCTCTCAGTGAACTGAGAACTCCCATCAGACCAGGGATGGTGGATATGTCTGATCCATCCCCAGCCAGCTCACAGCCTGGCACTCTACAGGGAACGTTTACAGATGTTGGGGTAAAGGAGCAGGTGAAAATTATCCCTCCTTCCCAGTCTGGGCCCCTGGGCTAATGGTGGTATCAGCCGGTGGGTGGGTGGTCAGGTCTGTATCCGTGTTCTCTGGCTGTGGGGTCAGCTCTCAGGTGCTTTCTGGGAGGAGAATCTGACTTTTGAGTAGTTGGCCGTGGGAGTCTGGGCTGTGGACACGTGTTCTGGGCCCTCAGAGCGAGGGTGGGCATAGAAGCTGTGGGAATGGAAGATGGCGGAGGAGCAGGAGCCCTGGATTTCATCTGGTCTCAGGAATTCAGCTGGATAGGGATCAAACCATTCTGAACACCTACGAACTCAACAGGAGATCGAAGAAAAGAATAGCAACAACTCTCTGAACTGAAAAGTGACCACTTTCTGGAAGGTAGGAAGTGCGGAGAAGTGAATCCGAGGCAATATTCGGGAGGATAGACGACGGGGGAGGGGCCTCCGTCGGCCGCTTCTGGCAAGTGATAGAGCCGCGGAGCACAAAATTGGAACTTTTAGAAGTCGGCTTTGCTGAGGGATGTGGCTCCAGTGGCTGAGCGGGGGGGTGGAACCCTCGTGGGACAGTGTGGTCTCAGGACCCTCGGGGTCACAGGAAGACTGGGGGTGCCTGAGTGCGGCAGAGCTCCCAGGTATCGGAGGGGGGAAGCCGGCTACAGAGACGGAACCGAGGCGCGGGCTCTTAGCTCGGGGTTGCCATAAACCGTGATCCGGGGCACAGTCGGGCCACTGCTCCTCCAGCAGGGACCCAACAAGCGGCAGATCCGGGGAGACCCCCTTCCTCCCCCGGGAGGAGCGGTGCAGGAGCACAGCGCAGGGATCTGCTGGGTTTGGAGACTCCACACAGGGTTGTGAGCCAGAGATAGGAACGCTTGGTCATAGGCCGGGTGAGCACGGAGTGCGGCCGGAGACCAGGGAGATGGGAGTGACTGGCAGCTTTTCTCTGGGGGCTCACTGAGGAGCGGGGCCCGAGTTCTCGGCTCCTCCGGGGCGGAGATTGGGAGGCCGCCATTTTCACTCTCGTCCTCCAAAGCTGTACGGAAAGCTTGCAGGGAACAAAAGCTCCCGAGAGCAAACCCGAGCAGATTACTTAGTCCAGACCGGGCAAGGGTGGGGCAATTCTGCCTCCGGCAAAGACATTTGGGAACCACGGCAACAGGTCCCTCCCCCAGAAGATCAGCAAGAACAGCCAGCCAAGACCAAGTTTACCGATCACTGAGAACGGCAGAACTCCAGCGCTAGGGGAATAATGCATATAGAATCTATGTTTTTTTTTACCATGATTCTTTAGTCTTTCAAAGTTAATTTTTTTAACTGGTTTTTTTTTTTAATTTTTCTTTTTCCCTTTTTCAACCAACATTTTATCAATCCCTTTTTTAAAAAACATTTTTATTTTTCAATTTTAGAGTCATATTCTATTCCTTCATAGTAGTTACCCTTATTTTTGGCATATATATATAAGTTGTTCTTTCTTTAAAATTTTAAGATACAGTTTCTTCTAACAGATCAAAATATACCCTAAATCTCTCATGTGTGGCTTTATTCTACTCTCCTGCCTGATCACATTCTCTCCCTTTTTTTCTTTTTTTTTTAAATCCTCTTCTTTCTTTTTTCAAACAACTTCTTATCAATTCCTTTTGTAAAATTTTTTATAATTTTCATCTTTACAGTCATATTCCATCCCTTCATCGTATCAACCCTTATTTTTGTACATATATAAGTTTTTCTTTCTTTAAAATTTTGGGAGGCACTTTCTTCTAACAGACCAAAATATACCCAAAATCTAGTGTGTGGCACTGATCTATGCACCAACCTGATCATATTTGATCATATTCTGTTTTTTTGGTTTTGTTTTGTTCTGTTTTTGTTTGTTTTTATCTTTATCTTTTTCTTTTTTTTCTTTTTCTCTTTCTTTCCTTTTCCCCTGGCTTCAGGTCTTTTCTGATTTGTTTAGAGTATATTTTCTGGGGACATTGTTACCCTGTTAGCATTTTGTTCTCTCATTCATCTATTCTCCTCTGGACAAAATGACAAGATGGAAAAAATCACCTCAACAAAAAGAACAAGAGGTAGTACCGACTGCCAGGGACCTACTCAATACGGACATTAGCCTGTATTGGATGTCGGATCTAGAGTTCAGAATCATGACTTTAAAGATACTAGCTGGGCTTGAAAAAAGCATGGAAGTTATTAGAGAAACTCTTTCTGGAGAAGTAAAAGAACTAAAATCTAACCAAATTGAAATCAAAAAGGCTATTAATGAGGTGCAATAAAAAATGGGGGTGCTAACTGCTAGGATAAATGAGGCAGAAGAGAGAATCAGTGATATAGAAGACCAAATGATGGAAAATAAAGAAGCTGAGAAAAAGAGAGAGAACTACTGGATCATGAGGGCAGAATATGAGAGATAAGCGATACCATAAGACGAAACAACATTAGAATAATTGGGATCCCAGAAGAAGAAGAAAGAGAGAGAGGGGCAGAAGGTATATTGGAGCAAATTATAGCAGAGAACTTCCCTAATTTGGGGAAGGAAACAGGCATCAAAATCCAGGAGGCACAGAGAACCCCTCTCAAAATCAATAACAATAGGTCAACACCCCGACATCTAATAGTAAAACTTACGAGTCTCAGAGACAAAGAGAAAATCCTGAAAGCAGCTCGGGAGAAGAGATTTGTAACCTACAATGGTAGAAACATTAGACTGGCAACAGACCTATCCACAGAGACCTGGCAGGCCAGAAAGGACTGGCAGGATATATTCAGAGCACTAAATGAGAAAAATATGCAGCCAAGAATACTATATCCAGCTAGGCTGTCATTGAAAATAGAAGGAGAGGGAAAAAGCTTCCAGGACAAACAAAAACTAAAGGAATTTGCAAACACGAAACCAGCCCTACAAGAAATATTGAAAGGGGTCCTCTAAGCAAAGAGACAGCCTAAAAGCAACATAGACTACAAAGGAACACAGACAATATACAGTAACAGTCACCTTACAGGCAATACAGTGGCACTAAATTCCTATCTTTCAATAGTTACCCTGAATGTAAATGGGCTAAATGCCCCAATCAAAAGACACAGGTTATCAGATAGGATTAAAAAACAAAACCCATCGATATGCTGTCTGCAAAAGACTCATTTTAGACCCAAAGTCACCTCCAGATTGAAAGTGAGGGGGTGGAAAACCATTTACCATGCTAATGGACACCAAAAGAAAGCTGGGGTGGCAATCCTTATATCAGACAAATTAGATTTTAAACCAAAGACTGTAATAAGAGATGAGGAAGGACACTATATCCTACTTAAAGGGTCTATCCAACAAGAAGATCTAACAATTGTAAATATCTATGCCCCTAACATGGGAGCAGCCAATTACATAAGACAATTAATAACAAAAGCAAAGAAACACATCGACAACAATACAATAATAGTGGGGGACTTTAACACCCCCCTCACTGAAATGGACAGATCATCTAAGCAAAAGATCAACAAGGAAATAAAGACTTTAAATGACACACTGGACCAAATGGACTTCACAGACATATTCAGAACATTCCATCCCAAAGCAACAGAATACACATTCTTCTCTAATGCCCATGGAACATTCTCCAGAATCGATCACATCCTAGGTCACAAATCAAGTCTCAACCGGTACCAAAAGATTGGAATCATTCCCTGCCTATTTTCAGACCACAATGCTCTGAAACTAGAACTCAATCATAAGAGGAAAGTCGGAAAGAACTCAAATACCTGGAGGCTAAAGAGCATCCTACTAAAGAATGAATGGGTCAACCAGGAAACTAAAGAAGAATTTAAAAAATTCATGGAAACCAATGAAAATGAAAACACAACTGTTCAAAATCTTCGGGATGCAGCAAAGGCAGTCCTAAGAGGCAAGTATATAGCAATACAAGCCTTTCTCAAGAAACAAGAAAGGTCTCAAGTATACAACCTAACTCTACACCTAAAGGAGCTGGAGAAAGAATAGCAAATAAAGGCTAAACCCAGCAGGAGAAGAGAAATAATAAAGATCAGAGCAGAAATCAATGAAATAGAAACCAAAAGAACAGTAGAACAGATCAACGAAACTAGGAGCTGGTTCTTTAAAAGAATTAACAAGATTGGTAAACCCCTGGCCAGACTTACTAAAAGAAAAATGACCCAAATCAACAAAATCATGAATGAAAGAGGAGAGATCACAACCAACACCAAAGAAATACAAACAATTCTAAGAACATATTATGAGCAACTCTATGCCAGCAAATTAGATAACCTGGAAGAGATGGATGCATTCCTAGAGATGTATCAACTACCAAAACTGAACCAGGATGAAATAGAAAACCTGAACAGACCTATAACCACTAAGGAAATTGAAGCAGTCATCAAAAATCTCCCAAAAAACAAAAGCCCAGGGCCAGATGGCCTCCCAGGGGAATTCTACCAAACATTTCAAGAAGAATTAATACCTATTCTTCTGTAAATGTTCCAAAAAATAGAAATGGAAGGAAAACTTCCAAACTCGTTTTATGAGGCCACCATTCCCTTGATCCCCAAACCAGACAAAGACCCCATCAAAAAGGAGAATTACAGACCAATATCCTTGATGAACATGGATGCAAAAATTCTCACCAAAATATTAGCCAATGGGATCTAACAGTACATTAAAAGGATTATTCACCACAACCAAGTGGGATTTATCCCTGGGCTGCAAGATTGGTTCAATATCCACAAATCAATCAACGTGATACAATACATTAACAAAAGAAAGAACAAGAACCATATGATCCTCTCAATAGATGCAGAAAAAGCAGTTGACAAAGTACAGCATCCTTTCTTGATCAAAACTCTTCAGAGTATAGGGATAGAGGATACATACCTCAATATCATAAAAGCCATCTATGAAAAACCTACAGCGAATATAATTCTCAATGGGGAAAAACTGAGAGCTTTCCCCCTAAAGTCAGGAACGCAGCAGGGATGTCCACTATCACCACTGCTATTCAACATAGTATTAGAAGTCCTAGCCACAGCAATTGGACAGGAAAAAGAAATAAAAGGCATCCAAATCGGCAAAGAAGAAGTCAAACTCTCACTCTTTGCAGATGATATGATACTTTATGTGGAAAACCCAAAAGACTTCACCCCAAAACTGCTAGAACTCATACAGGAATTCAGTAAAGTGGCAGGGTATAAAATCAATGCACAGAAATCAGTGGCATTCCTATACACCAACAACCAGACAGAAGAAAGTGAAATTGAGAGTTGATCCCATTTACAATTGCACCCAAAACCATAAGATACCTAGGAATAAATCTAACCAAAAAGGCAAAGGATCTGTACTCAGAAAACTATAAAACACTCATGAAAGAAATTGAGGAAGACACAAAGAAATGGAAAAACGTTCCATGCTCATGGATTGGAAGAACAAATATTGTGAAGATGTCAACGCTACCTAGAGCAGTCTACACGTTCAATGCAATCCCCATCAAAATACCATCCACTTTTTTCAAAGAAATGGAACAAAGAATCCTAAAATTTGTATGGAACCAGAAAAGACCCTGAATAGCCAGAGGAATGTTGAAAAAGAAAAGCAAAGCTGGTGGCATCACAATTCGGGACTTCCAGCTCTATTACAAAGCTGTCATCATCAAGACAGTATGGTACTGGCACAAACACAGACACATAGATCAATGGAACAGAATAGAGAGCCCAGAAATGGACCCTCAACTCTATGGTCAACTCATCTTCGACAAAGCAGGAAAGAATGTCCAATGGAACAAAGACAGTCTCTTCAACAAATGGTGTTGGGAAAATTGGATAGCCACATGCAGAAGATTGAAACTGGACCATTTCCTTACACCACACACAAAAATAGACTCCAAATGGTTGAAAGACCTCAATGTGAGACAGGAGTCTATCAAAATCCTAAAGGAGAGCACAGGCAGCAACCTCTTCGACCTCAGCCGAAGCAACTTCTTCCTAGAAGCGTCGCCAAAGGCCAGGGAAGCAAGGGCAAAAATGAACTATTGGGACTTCATCAAGATAAAAAGCTTTTGCACAACAAAAGAAACAGTCAACAAAACCAAAAGACAACCGACAGAATGGGAGAAGATATTTGCAAATGACATATCAGATAAAGGGCTAGTATCCAAAATCTATAAAGAACTCATCCAACTCAACACCCAAAGAACAAATAATCCAATCAAGAAATGAGCAGAAGACATGAACAGACATTTTTCCAAAGAAGACATCCAAATGGCCAACAGACACAGGAAAAAGTGCTCAACATCGCTTGGCATCAGGGAAATCCATATCAAAACCTCAATGAGATACCACCTCACACCAGTCAGAATGGCTAAAATTAACAAGTCAGGAAACCACAGATGTTGGCGGGGATGTGGAGAAAGGGGAAACCCTCCTTCACTGTTGGTGGGAATGCAAGCTGGTGCAACCACTCTGGAAAACAGTATGGAGGTTCCTCAAAAAGTTGAAAATAGAGCTACCATACGATCCAACAATTGCACTACTGGGTATTTACCCCAAAGATACAAATGCAGGGATCCGAAGGGGTACGTGCACCCCGATGTTTATAGCAGCAAGGTCCACAATAGCCAAACTGTGGAAAGAGCCAAGATGTCCATTGACAGATGAATGGATAAAGAAGAGGTGGTATATATATACAATGGAATATTATGCAGCCATCAAAAGGAATGAGATCTTGCCATTTGCAACGACATGGATGGAACTGGAGGGTGTTATGCTGAGCGAAATAAGTCAATCAGAGAAAGACATGTATCATATGACCTCACTGATATGAGGAATTCTTAATCTCAGGAAACAAACTGAGGGTTGCTGGAGTGGGGGGTGGGGTGGGAGCGATGGGGTG
>NW_023270047.1:0-15410 GCF_011800145.1 Mirounga leonina
AGCCACCGTCCTGGGGCAGGACTGAGCCCAGGAGTGTGTTCTTTCTGAAGCCCCCGCCTTCAGTGGGCATTGCTACGCCTCAGGCCCCCTCAGCCCCAGAGTCAGGAGCAGTGAGGGACTGTCTCCAGCCCTGACCCAGGATCGTGACCCTAAACCATCCTGTCTTTGGGATGACAAGCCTCCTTCAAATGCCACGGAGGGGACTGGCCCCTCTCCCCTCCCCAGGTCCAGGATGCTCGGGACCTGCAAGAGCTCTTCATTTGAGGAGGAGTCATGGAGAGCGTGTGTGTCTCATCAGCCCAGCAAGTGAAAGAACCAAACCCCAACGCTCAGGTTCTAACATAAGCAGAATTTCAATGTACTGTTTGGGGGCAGCCTCCTCCACTCTTACATGGCCTTCTGGGACCCCAAGGAAACTCTTCTTTGTTCTCCTTCCCTCAAAGAGAGAAGCTGGCCCCATGTCACAGGGTCCCCACCGTCTCCCACTGCTGAGGAAGAGCCATACACGGGGGCCTGGTGTCAGGAGTGTGGTCGACCACTGCTCCTGGGCTCCCAGCCAGGGGCCTGGGGGCTGCATGGAAGGGCTACATTGCTTCTGGGGGGGAGGGGTGCTCAATGCCGACACAGCTCACCATCCCCCACTGCATGCTGCAATCCAGGCTCTGTGCCCAGCTTAGGTCAATCACCAGCACTCCACATGTTCCTGCCATGGGAGGGATCATTCAGCATCACCCCATTGCACAGAGGAGGAGAGCAAGACCCAGAGAGGGATGTAAATGGTTCCAGTCCCACGGCTGGTCAGCAGAGGAGCTGGAAGGCCAGCCCTCCACAGCCCCTGCTAGCCCAGCCAGAAACTCCCTGAGCCCAGAGCGAGCCCTCCCCTGCATGCCCAGCCACACACTGGCCCTTGAGCTTCATGATGGCCTGTTCTTGGCCCTGAAGGTGTTGCTGACCGACTAGGAGGGGGAGTCCAGCTCGTAGGACAGGCTGTAGATACAGGACAGTGACACGTCTGACCTAGCAAGAGCCAAACTCTGCAGGAGTCTGCGTGCCCTAGGGGCCAGCACACAACAGGGTCTGTGCTGACCAGGGAGCCATGGCCCCCAGGGAGAGTCAACTCTGCCATCTCCCCACTCCTGCCTGGCCTCATCTCTCCTCACTATGGGGCTCCAGGACCCGGAATCACGCCCCAATGGGCTGGCTCGGCCCCAGCTTGTAATGATGTTGCACCCCCAGAGCAGCTGGATTTCCTGGGACTGGAGGGAGGACTGGCTACAGACAGGGACTGGGCTGGGGAGGATGCAGGGCCTTGTGGAGGGTGAAGGATGGGGCAGGGGCCGAGTCCTGGGGCTGAAATCCCTGAATGCCCACGGGGTCCCTCATTACAGTAACGACCACCTTCACACTCAGGCATCCTGCTGGTGGGACCCTCCACCCCGGCCTCCTGCCTACCCCTCTGACTAAAGCCAGGGCTGCAGTCAGGGACAGGCTGGACCTCTGTCCTGGGTCCTGCCAGGAAGACAAGGCAGAAGGAGGAGAGGAGAAGGGGAAGGGAGGGACTGATCTTCCCCCTGCCCTGAGTTGGCCTCCACGGATGCCTCCAGGTCCTCTAGCCCAGCCCTGCACTTAGCTGGACCCTGAGAGGGTATCTGCATTCCAGGCCAGCTGGGTGGGGGGTATTCAGTGACTTTTGCATCCGCACATGTCCACCCCACCTGGTCTTGCACCCTGAGGCCTGCCACCCAGGGTGGGCGTGGTTGCGGGAATCAGTGGACTTTGGGGCCACAGAGCAGTTGGCGGTGGTGAGAGAACGTGGGGGACCAGTCAGGTGCGGAGCCATGGGTCTCATGCACATCTGCCGCAGGGCTGGGTCATGGTACAGGAGCTGTGGGCAGGTCGTCTGTGCACACCTGGCCATGACACACCTGGCTGGCCCTCTCGGTGGGGAGGCCTGCGTGCCCGGTGCACCTGTCCCCCACCTACCCCTGGAGGAGCAGCCACGTTCAAGCCTTTCCATGCCCGACCTTCAGGGACAGTTGGGAACCTGGGTCAAGAGAGGCAGGGACTAGCCCAGGACAAATGAGGGGTGCAGAGTCCAAGGAGCAGGGCCGCTCTCCAGTCCTAGGCCAGCCTCCCATGAGGTTCGCTTTGGGGGTGAGAGCCCCTCAGATCCTCGGGAATAGCTACCCACCCCGTCCCATGTGGGGACATGACCTTGGTCATCCCCAGGCACGTAGAGGCATGCGCACCTGCACACACACACACACACACACACACACACCACTCTGACTGCCCAGCTGGGGGTCAGAAGGGGAGGACACCCTGGGAGCGAGGCAGGTCACAAGGGAGAAAGAATGAAGAGGTTGGAGACAGCTGGGCCATGGGGCAGGGCATCAGGACTCCTGGCAAGGACCCAGATCCATAGCATGGGGAGGGGAGACAGGCCAGGCTGAGGGTCAGGGGTCCCGAAGGGGCCCAGGGGGGTTGCCAGGGCACTGGGAGAGGACAGGGTCTGGGTTCCGGTGTCCATCACCAACCTGGGCACTTGGAAGCAGGAAGAGATACCCACCCCCAAGTCCAGAGGGGCTACAGCACAAAGGCCTCAGCTTACTCTTCTGTCACTTGGGCTGTAGAGATGCAGTGTCCCTAGGGTCCCACAGGCTTGTGGAAGAGCCTGTTGACCTTGGATCTCCATCCCTGACCCACTGTGCTCCCAGTCCTGGGAAAATGCTTTGTACTCCCTCGAGGTCCTTCAGAGCAGGGAACAGACTAGGGGCTTGGGAGGCTGAGGACCTAGGTATGCAGAACGTGGCAGAGCACTGGACCACTGGTCTGGGGACCAAGGTCAAGACCCTCCTTGTTGCAGCCTCAGGGTCCCCATTTGGAAGAGGTTCCAGAATCACTGCTCTGGTCGGGCTGAGGAGGCCTTAGGAAGGAACAGAGCACCAGGACAGGAGAGGGAAACAGGGACAAGGGAGGCTTCTGAGGTTTCTCACATCACCCCTGGAGTCCGCAGATCCTGCTCCTGTGAGAAACACAGAGACAGAGACAGAGAAGGAGACAAAGAATGCACACAGGACAGAGGGAACCAGAAGAAGTCACAGACTTTCCTCCATCAGCTTGGAAATGACATCCCAGCATTTTGCCCCATTATCTTCCTGAGAGGCCATCCACCCTGGAGGGGAGGGGATTCCATAGGGATCTGTGACCAGGATTCGGGGATGCTGGGAGCCACTGTGGGGACTGCTCAGCACATGGGCACAGATGAGTCCCTGGGACCTGAGCCTAACCCTAATAGAAGCCCCTGGAAGTCTGTGTTGTGAGAGGACAAGGTCAGAATCAGTTCATTACAACCTTCCCACGGGGGCTGGGACACAGGCAGGAGGGGGGTGGCCTCGCCCAGACCCCAGAGCAGACCCGGGCCCCTCTGAGCTGTGCTCCATGTCCCGCCCAGCCCCTGGCTCATCCTTGCAATCCCAAGTGTGCACCAGCCTCCTATGATAGCAGGTACGGAACATGTGTAGAGGTCCTACCCCTGATGGCATCCCTAGAAGTAGAAGCCAGAATACCCCAATGGGCAGATGGGCAGACTGGGGAGGCCCTGAGAGCCACGGGGTCTGTCCTGGGTCACAGCCCTGGGCACGCGCAGGAGCCCGGTCTGAACCCAGCTCTGTGTCCTCACAGCGGGGACACCTGATGCACCCAGGCCTCCCGGGGGCTGTGGGTGGGCTGTGTGGGTGGCACTGTATGGATGGGGCATGAGGGGAGGGTGAGCATTGAGCGGCTGGGGGAGGGGGCCCTCGGGGGTGGGGGTCTTGTGTGAGGAGGAAGTTGGGTAAGGGGACCCCAGGCAGTGGTGACCTCACTTCCCTGACAACAGAGCTCAACAGAATTTGGAACCCCGGTAACCAGGCACCCACATTCCAGAGACAGCCCCCTGCCCAACTCATTTCTTTGGAGACCCTCCAACAAAAAGCATGTTCGGGTGCTGCTTCCCCAAATCTGGACGCTGCAGGCTGAAGAAAGAGCGCCCTGCAAACGCTGTCCCCCGCTGGGAATGTCGAATCAGGGCTCCCCACCGCCTCTGGCCATTTGGCCGGAAGGACAGAAAGGTGACACCAGGAGGCCCAGAGCCTGCCACCCAGCCCCACACGCTCTGATCTGACCTGTGCAGCCCCAGGCCCCCCTCCGTGTGTGTGTGTCTGTGCGTGTCTGTGTGTGAGTGTGCGTGCGTGTGTGTCTGTGGGTGTGCGTCCGTGTGTGTGTGTAAAGAGGGGTCATGCAGGGTGGGGCCACCCTGAGCAGGAGCAGGCTGATGAGGGGTCAGATTCCCAGTGGGCAGGTCATGTTCAAGGTCAAGGCTGACTGTGTGGGATGGGGTGCGCGGGCGCTGCCCCTTCTACCCAGGGTTTATCCCGATAGCCCTGCAGGGATGGGTCACTGCATCCCGGGTGCAGGGCTGTGCACTCACAGGTCTGTGTCTGATCTGGGAGCAGCAGGGGGACTGGGCAGGAGGACAGTGAGGATGGCCGGGCAGGGCTGTGATGCCTCCAGCCGGCTACCCGTCCCTGTCTTTGCAGAAGGCCACGGATGACCTCCCGAGGCGGCTGGCGGACAGGCCCTCCTCCCTGACGGAGGGGTTGACCCCACAGGCATCCCCAAAAACAAGTGCTGGGGATTGCCGGGCAAGACCTCCAACACCACCCAGACCACTGTCCCAGGTGGTTGGTCACCGGACAGTGGTCCAGGAGCCGGAGCCCACAGAGACCGAGCCCGAGGGTGAGAAGGCTGGGGCTGGGTGTTTGTGGTGTGTGGGGATGGGTCGGTGCTGGCCCCACAGGGACGAGCCCCCAGAGGCTGGTGTGGGGCCTGGAGCAAAGACTGGGCGCAGAGCATCCAGCGGGTGGACTGCAGTCGGGGAGACACCCCAGGGAGGGCTCCTTCCTGGCTGCGGCTTCTCTGGGAGGCCCTGGGCTGGGTTCTGTCTCCGCAAAGGCCCACGGAGAGCAGGCACGGGGGTGAGCTTTTCTCCTCTCACAGCTGCTCCACCACCTCAGGAGCTAGAGCCGGCTCCAACTCTATCGGCAGCTCTGGAGGGAGGGGTGGTGCCTGCAGCGACTTCAGGAGGAGACCAGGAGCCGGCAGGTGACCCGGCACCCACCCACGGACAGCCTGACGTGGACCAGGAAGAACTGGCACCTGCCCCTGACCCAGCTCCTGCTACTGTTCCTGCACCTGACCCAGCTCCTGCCCTGGATCCTGCACCTGCCACTGCTCCAACCCAGCTCCTGATCCTCCTCCTACCCCTTCCCCTGCCCCTGCCAGAGCCACTGCCCCTTCCCCTGCCCCTGCCTGAGCTCCTGTTCCTGCTCCTTTTCCTGCTCCTGCTTCTGCCCCTTCTCCTGCAAGACCTGCTGCCCCTGCCCCTGCCCCTGCCTCTGCCTGAGCTCCTGTTCCTGCCCCTGCTTTTGCCCCTTCCCCTGCCCCTGCCTGAGCTCCTGTTCCTGCTCCTTTTCCTGCTCCTGCTTCTGCCCCTTTCCCTGCCAGACCCGCTGCGCCTTCCCCTGCCCCTTCCTGGGCTCCTGTTCTTGTCCCTGCCCCTGCTCCTGCCCCTTCCCCTGCCAGACCTGCTGCCCCTTCCCTGCCCCTGCCTGAGCTCCTGTTCCTGCTCCTTCTCCTGCTGCTGCCCCTGCCCCTGCGCCTGCCGGAGCTCCTGTTCCTGCTCCTTACCCAGGTCCTGCCCTGGATCCTGCATCTGCCACTACTGCTGACCCCGTCCCTCCCCTTGCCCCTGCCCCTGGCCCTGCTCTTACACCTGTCCCTGCTCTTACACCTGTCCCTGCCCCAGCCCCTGGCCCTGCTCTTACACCTGGCCCTGCCCCTAGCCCTGCTCTTACACCTGGCCCTGCCCCAGGCCCTGCCCCTATCCCAACCCCTGCCCCTGCTCCTGCTCCCGCAGGGCTCCCAGAGCCACATCCAGAGCCCACAGCCCTGCGGAGAGAGCTCCTTGTACAATTACCCTTAGTTCCATTGCCGGACCCCGACGCCCCACCAGATTGTTTCATCCCTTCCCCTTATGTTCTTTCTCTCTGGTACATATTAACTGTTATTTTATCCTTCCATGTCCTATATACTGTTTATGATTTGTTTTAAATAAAATTACTTGTTTTCATTTGAGTACGTCATGAGCATTAAGTACATTCCCAACGCTGTGCCACCACACCATAGAACATTGCTGCAGAATATCTCATGCCCCAAAGGAGTCCCCGAACCAGAAGCCCTCCCTGCCCATTTCTCCCCCAGCCCACACCATCAAAACCCCTAAGCTGCTTTCTCTCTCTGTTTCTTTACCTATTCCTGATGTTTCTGTACGTGGAATCACGCAATAGGTGCCTTTGTGTCTGCCCACCTATTTTCTTTTTTTTTTTTTTAAGATTTTATTTATTTATTTGAGACAGAGAGAATGAGAGACAGAGAGCATGAGAGGGAGGAGGGTCAGAGGGAGAAGCAGACTCCCTGCCGAGCAGGGAGCCCGATGTGGGACTCGATCCAGGGACTCCAGGATCATGACCTGAGCCGAAGGCAGTCGCTTAACCAACTGAGCCACCCAGGCGCCCTGCCCACCTATTTTCAAAGGGGACTTGTTTTCTTCTGTATTTATTTGTCATAAAATTTCCCTTATTCGATATTGAAATCCCCGATGGATTACAGATCAGATGTTCTCAGAGAGGCCGCTTTAGGAATTATGGGCACAATCTCAGGGCCGAGACCCCTGTTCCTGCTGGGACACCACAGCCTGACCCCAGACAGGACAGGGCTGGTTCCTCCTGTGGCACAGAAACCGGGGAAATGCAGAAAGCTGGAAGACACACCACAAAGGGCAAAAGCATTGCTCACAACCCAAGGCCAGAGAAAGGTTTCACCTGACTCTGGTCCAAACCACGCTCCAAGTCACTGGGTTCCACAGGGATGGAGACCAAACACATGCCAGTCCAAGGGGGAGGATAGGCACGCAGGGAATATGTGTCAGAGATGTGGAGCTCCCGGGGAAGGATTCCGGCAAAGGAAACCCTATGGAGGCAGCGCTCGTCACCCTCAGACTGGCAGGTGTCTGGTCTGGGGAGAACGTGAGGAAGTGGAGGTCCAATGCAGGTCCCCTGGAGGAAAGGGTGACGGTCACCCTTGTCTGGGAGAACAGTGAGCATCACCCATCCCAGGCTGCAGGTACACCCATCACCTGGCATGCTCAGCCTCTGACCAACCCCCGGAAACTCTGGCTTGGTTTCTCACACATGTATTTTCAGGAGTGTTCATCACAGCGGTGGTGGAGGGACCAGAGAATGGAACAACACTAATGCCCAAGGAGATGGATGGGATCCATGGTCCCAGTCCTCATGATAGAATGCCCTGTAGCTACTGTCACATTGTTGTTCAGGGTCACGGGATCTGGGAAGCCCCTCCTGAGACCCCTCCTGCCACCTTGTTCCTGGGAACATTGAGAATTGTTTGAGGAGGAGGTGGAGAGGATCCAGGATGACACCGGGTCCAAGGAGAAGGAAGGTCCGCACTAGGAGGACAGTTGGAAGTGCCCTGAGCCACCATCCAGGACCCAGGCTGTGATGCCCTCGGACCTCACCCCAAATAATGGCTCCTGAGGTACAGATCCAGCTTCTGTGGTTTCACTCCCTCCCTCCCTACGTCATTTATTCACTCATTCATTCCCCCCTCTCTCTCCTTCCCCTCCACTCCTCCCTTCCCTCCCCCACTCCCTCCCTCCCTGCCTCTCTGCCTCCCTCCCATCCTCCCTGCCTCCCTCCCTCCCCTCTACCCCTCCCATCCTCCCTTTCCTCCTGCCTTTCTCCCCTCCCTCTCCCCATCCTGCGTCCCTCCCATCCTCCCTTCCCTTCTCCCTCTCTCCCCTCCTTCTCTCCCATCGTCCCTCCCTCTCTCTTTCCCTCACTCCCATCCTCCCTCATTCAGCACAGGATCTGGGGTCCCTGCTGGGTACTGAGCACTGGGGCTTCATCAGTGAGCACCCCCCAACCCACATGGTCACGTCCACTGTGGGAGGTGATGGGGGGCAGTCCTCACGGCTAGCTCTGGCAATGAGCACTAGGAATCTGCTCCTGGAAACAGGCCAGTCGCACAAAGAAAAGAATGGAGAGACCTATGTTTAGCACCTCCTCTAGAAAAATCTCGTCCTGAAAAGTGATGAAAAGTATGTCCTAGACTTCATGCCATGTGAGTTCTAATGGCAGGTACACGCTGATTCCTAGAACCAACAAAGAGTAAATCATCCAGTGTCAACTGGGGAGTTGTGACACAACTTTTCTGACCAAATGACAGCATTTCAGCCAACATCTCCAGGGCCTCCGAGTTTTCCCAAGGGTCTCTGTGATCCTTTGATCCTTCCATCGACCTCCTTAGGAAGCTCTGTCCTGTCCTCTTCCTTGTCTCCTGCCTCTTCTGAGACCCTTCCGTGGCTTCCCCCTCCCCCACTTGCCAGGGCCGCCCTCACCAAGATTCCCCATGCCCCTTGGCTGGGCGCCCGCATCCCACACTGAGCCCCATGAGCCCAGTGCCTTCTGCAAGGCCTGTGCGCTCCCTCTGGGGTCACTTGGCATCTCCCCTTACAGCTACCTGCATCGTCCTGTGCTGAGTCTCCTCTGAGCAGTCTGTGAGGCCGGCCTGTGCCCGTGTCACGGGAACAGAAGCAAGAGTCCAGAACGTCCAGACAACCCGCTCCCAGTCCCAACGTGTGGAGCCTGGGCCAAGGATGGTCCACGAGCAGAGGACTCGGACCCAGGGAGCCTGAGGGAGGATGTGGCACATTGAGCCCATAGGACGAGAGTGAGCAATGTGGGGGCCTGGTGCTCAGACCTGCTGGGAGACCACATTGCACTGACTCTGTCCACAGGGCTGGAGGTTTTCAGGGTATCCACCCTCCCATGCTGCAGGCTGGCAGTGACTGGCAGGGGAGGAGGCACCTGGTGCAGGAGACAGCCCTCAGGCAGAGAGGAGGGGGCAGGTGGTCCCCCAGCAGCTGAAGAAACTCAGGGTAGCCACCCTCCCAGGCTGCAGGCTGGCAGTGGCTGGCAGGAGAGGAGGCAGCTGATGCAGGAGAGAGCCCTCAGGCAGAGAGGAGGAGGCAGGTGCTCCCCCAGCCCCTGGAGGAACTCGGGGTAGCCACCCTCCCAGGCTGCAGGCTGGCAGCGGCTGGCAGGAGAAGAGGCACCTGGTGCAGGAGAGAGCCCTCAGGCAGAGAGGAGGGGGCAGGTGCTCCCCCAGCAGCAGGTGCACTGGGTCGGGCTGAGGGGGCATCATTGGACAGCAGTGCCTGCAGCTGGGGTCTCCACACAGACCCCCCTTAGGCTCAGCACAAGCTTCTCTGGATGGCCTTTGTCCCCCAAATACAAAGTCTGGTCCAGGGCCCCCCCACCAAGTCCTGACTCCCAATCCTTTATACTCAGCTCAAGTGACAAGAAATGGCCAATAGTTTAGGTGGTGTTGGGTGCACAGGGAAATTTGCTTTTCTGACCCATGCTGTAACGTTGCTGGCATTTTAAAGATCTCAGGGCTTTGAATCAAAAACAGTAGGATGCCAGGGACCCCAGCTGGCTTTCTGGAAACCTGCCTCTGTGCCTTGCAGCCTTTCCATCCCACCAGCTCTGCTCAGAATCCCTCCAGGCCACAGACCCACAGTCTTGGATCCCAGACAATGTGTCTTCAAAAAGTGATCCCGGTGGGGCAGTAGGACACACTGCAGATTCCAGCAAATCCCCCTCCCAGAAACTGGGGGTACCGCTGGATGAGCTGTCTGAAAACAGCCAGGTCAGGGTTCCAGGAAGACACCAGAGGCACAGGAGTCACTGAGGGGCATCTGAAGGTCAGGTACGGGCAGTCAGAGCTTCCAGGCCCTTCTTCCCTAAAGCTCCTCATTCCTCAGCCTTTCTTCCAGTGATTCTGTTCGGTTTCTATCTGCCCCAACTGTTATCCATTGCCTAGGCAGCAGAGACTCACATATGCCTTTAATGTTTTGGACAATGAATGTTCACTTCAGTACATAGCCACTTCACTACTGGGAGAGTTGGTAGAAAGCAAAAAGTCACAGAGGACTCCAAGGGTCTGGACTTGGTGTTTCCCTCTCCTGAGATGGGGACACCTGTGGGATGAGCAGGTGGCCAGCTGGTGGGGGGTGGGCAGGGACCTGACGTGGACAGATGGGGTAGGTGAGGCCCAAGGTCCCCGGGGTATGTGCCTGGCATCTGGACTGAATAGGTCTTCAAAGCTGCAGATTGGCTGGGATCATCTTCAGGCGGAGGAGGAAGGTGAGGGGAGCAGAAGGGACTGAGGAGGCTTGGCTTAGACAGGAGAGGGCTGAGACACTCCTTTGGGGGGAAAGTGGGTCAGGTCCAGGCTCACAGGGACAGACCTTGAGGCCATTGGGCTATGTGAAATAAGCCAGTCCCTAAAGGACCAATACGGGAGGACCCCACTTGTGAGGGACAGAGAGCACTCCGATTCATAGAGGTGGAAGGAGCTGCTGGGTGCCGGGGCTGGGGAGGGGAAATGGGGGGTTAGTGTCTCCTGGGTAGAGGTTCAGTTTGGGAGGATGACAAAGTTGTGGCAGTGGATGGAGGTGGCAGGTGCAAAAGAGTGAATATACTTATTGCCACTGAATTGTACCCTGAAATGTGCTTAATGGTATCAGTTGTATGTCTATTACACAATAGGAGAGTAGTGAGTCAGGAGGACGGGTCCATTGAAAGTCCAAGGAAGGCCCAAGAGCAGGGATCCTGTTTCTTAGTTCTCACTCTCATGCTCTGCGCCTTGTTGGGTGTCTGAGCTCACAGTGGTATCACTAAATGCTTGCTAAGACACAGTGCAGGCAGATGGTCCAGAGAGAGTGCACAAACCATCTGTGGGCACTGAGGAATCCCAACGGCACATGCATCCAGACTGAGTGAGTGCTCACATTTCACAAACACCAGCATAAATAGCCATTTAAAACGAAGGCAGACGCCACTCTGGAAAACACTAGGGAGGTTCCTCAAAAAGTTGAAAAAAGAGCTACCTTATGACCGAGCAATTGCACTACTGGGTATTTACCCCAAAGATACAAATGTAGTGATCCGAAGGAGCACGTGCACCCCAATGTTTATAGCAGCAATGTCCACAATAGCCAAACTATGGAAAGAGTCTAAATGTCCATCAACAGAAGAATGGATAAAGAAGATGTGGTGTGTGTATATATATATACAGAGAATATCATGCACCTATCAAAAAAATGAAATCTTGCCATTTGCAACGACGTGGATGGAACTACAGTGTATTATGTTAAACAAAATAAGTCACTCAGAGAAAGACAATTATCCTATGATCTCAGTGATATGAGGAATTTGAGGAACAAGACAGAGGATCATAGGCGAAGGGAGGGAAAAATGAAACAAGACGAAACCAGAGAGAGAGACAAACCATAAGAGACTCTTAATCTCAGGAAACAAACTGAGGGTTGCTGGAGTAGAGGGGGTTGGGAGGCGTGGGGTGACTGGGTGATGGACACTGGGGAGGGTATGTGCTATGGTGAGCACTGTGAATTGTATAAGACCGATGAATCAAAGACCTGTACCCCTGAAACAAATAATACATTATACGTTAATTTAAAATTCACTAAAATAATAAAAATAAAACAAAAGCAGGTGACCTCAAGCTGTATTACAAAGCTGTCATCATCAAGACAGTATGGTACTGGCACAAAACAGACACATAGATCAATGGAACAGAATAGAGACCCCAGAAATGGACCCTCAACTCTATGGTCAACTAATCTTCCACAAAGCAGGAAAGGATACCCAATGGAAAAACGACAGTCTCTTCAATAAATGGTGTTGGGAAAATTAGACAGCCACATGCAGAAGAATGAAACTGGACCATTCTCTTACACCATATACAAAGGTAAACTCAAATTGGATGAAAGACCTCAATGTGACACAGGAATCCATCAAAATCCTAGAAGAGAACACAGACAGTAACCTCTTCGACCTCAGCCACAGCAACTTCTTGCTAGACACGTCTCCAAAGGCAAGGGTAACAAAAGCAAAAATGAACCTTTGGGACTTCATCAAGATAAAAATCTTCTGCACAGCAAAGGAAACAGTCAACAAAACTAAGAGGCAAGCCATGGAATGGGAGAAGATATTTGCAAATGACATTACAGATAAAGGGCTGGCATCCAAGATCTATAAAGAACTTCTCAAACTCAACACCCAAAAAACAAATAATCCAATCAAGAAATGGGCAGAACACATGAACAGACACTTCTCCAAAGACATACAAATGGCTAACAGACACATGAAAAAATGCTCCACATCACTAGCCATCAGGGAAATATAAATTAAAGCCACATTGAGATACCACCTTACACCACTCAGAATGGCAAAAATCAACAAGGCAGGAAACAACTAATGTTGGTGAGGATGTGGAGAAAGGGGAACCCTCTTACACTGTTGGTGGGAATGCAAGCTGGTACAGCCACTCTGAAAAACAGTATGGAGTTTCTTCAAGACGTTACAAATAGAACTACCCTACCACCCAGCAATTGCACTACTGGATATTTACCCCAAAGATACAGATGTAGTGAAAAGAAGGGGCACCTGCCCCTCAATGTTCATAGCAGCAATGTCCACAATAGCCAAACTGTGGAAGGAGCCGAGATGCCCTTCAACAGACGAATGGATAAAGAAGATGTGGTATATATGTACAATGGAATATTCCTCAGCTGTCAGAAAGGATGAATACCTACCATTTACATTGACATAGATGGAACGGGAGGGGATTATGCTAAGTGAAATAAATAAATCAGAGAAAGACAATTATCATATAGTTTCACTCATATGTGGAATGTCAGGAATAGCACAGAGGACTACAGGGGTAAGGGAGGGAAAACTGAACAGGAAGAAATCAGAGAGGGAGACAAACCATGAGAGACTCTGGACTCCGGTAAACAAACTGAGGGTTACAGAAGGGAGGAGGGTGGGGGGATGGGGTAACTGGGTGACGGGTATTAAGGAGGGTACGTTGTGATGAGAACCGGGTGTTATAGGCAACTAATGAATCACTGAACACTACATCAAAATCTACTGATGTACTGTATGTTGGCTAATGAATTTAAATTTAAAAAATTAAATAAAATTAATAAATAAAAAATAAATCCACGGCAGGAAATGGAAATAACCCAGAGGGCGCCATGCTCCTGGAGGCTGAGCTAGCGGTCACGGCCAAGGCCTCTGGCGGTGAGGGCACCGGGGTTCTGAGAGGTGGCTCGGTGCACCCCTGACCCTGAAGCCCCATGGCCATGGCAAGGTGCAAGGACTGGGAGGGAAGACCCAGCCAGGACCCGTTCTGGCTCCACGGCTGCTACAGGGCTGCTCCCAGCCCCACCAGGCGGTGTCTGTTTAGAACCAGGGAGAAAACCTTTTCCCTCAATTGTTCTTTTTAAAAATGGTTGCTCAGCATTGACACAGAAAAACATCTGACATAAAACTGGAGCCATTCACAGCTGCAAATGACCCAGAAGTGAAGAAAATGTAGTGAACGCAAAGAGAGGACGTTGTATCCCCAGGCAGGCCTCCTGTGAGCAGGTGCGGCTGGGGCGCTGGACATGCCAGTGCAGGCTCCACGAGGGGACAGAAGTAGGAACCTGCTCTGATGGCTCCGCTGAAGTCAGCACCCCCTGCTGGAGACGGGGACAGCCCCTCATGAGTTCCGGGTGTCCTGGTGATTCTTGGGCATGGCCCAAATCTCAGCTTCTTCATGACCCGGGGCCAGCCCAGCAGCTGCACACAGGTCCTCCAGGGCCAGCCCAATAGCTGTGGGTCCCGCAGGTCCTCCAGGGACAGCACCTTGGTGGGCTTGTGGTCCAGCAGGTACCTGTTCAGATGGCTCTTATCGTACCACATGGCCTCGATCCCATTGGCCCAGTTGACCACCCTCACCTGGTGACAGGCTGAGGTCAGTCGGTGAACCTCCGCCACAACCCCCCAAAAAAGGCCCCCATGTAGTAGAAGTCACCCTGGTCCTTGGGGATGTGGGCCTGGGACTGGGACCAGCGCTCATAGCTTAAGTCCTCACGGGCCATCCACTAGAAACCAGGGTGCCAAAGAGGGGGGACAGGATCTCCATGCCCACGTGGTCACAGAACTTCATGTCCACATCCCCGCACACCATGTCATCCACCTCATGGAGGAAGGGCTCCTCACAGAAGCGGCTCATCATCGCCATGTGCTGCATGGACACATCCTGCCAGCGTGGGGCACCATGGACCTCAAGAACCACCACCCTTCAGTGCTCCTGGAGGGGCACACGGGACACAGCAACCAGCTGGTCGGTGAAGACATAGTAGATGACCCTGTGTCCACCATGAAGTGATTCTGCAGGAACAGCTCCAGGAAGACCCCGTATCCACAGGGGCAGGGGACAGGGCAGGAAGAGGGTCACTGCCAGAGGCTGGCAGCAAGACCCCAGAGCTGGGGGTCATGGACGTGTGCACCTTCTTCATGGGGACAGGCCCTGTGCTGCTTTAAGCAACAGCCACCCTGGCCTGTCCTGAGCAAGTCCGCCGGCAGGGTCTCCCTACCTTCTGCTCCCAGAGATAGGGGCCATCAGCACCCCATCTTACACAGGGGAGCCTGAGGCTTAGGAAGCTGGAAACCCATGCAGCCCCACTCTCAGCATGCTGGAGCCAGGAACACCCCCCTGTCCTGAGCTCCCAGGCAAACCCTGCAGGTGCCCTCCCCTGGCTGAACCCCTGCAGGTTCTGTCCCCACCTGCCATGAGTTGAGCACCTTTGGGCACAGCACCTGTTTCTATGCCCTACAGACTGGGTAGAATCAGCAGGGCCACTCCACTTTACCTTGAGTGGGCTGTCACTGGTCCCCAACAGAGCTGTCTCCACCCCCTATAGGGTCCTCCCTTGAAGGCTACTGGGCCTCTGGATGACAAGGTCCATCAGTAAACCACTGGTATTCCTAGGAGGGGTCACCCTCAAACTCCCCAGATCAGGAATCAGGTTCAGCCTGTGGACAGGGAAGGGGAAAGACGACCCCTGGAAGAAAAGGGGGCTTGCTTAGACCCCAGCCTTGAATCCAAGGGTGTAGCTTCTGGTTCCAGGTCTACATCTCCCCAGCCCCAAGAAGTTGGAAGTCTTGTCCAACTTCCTCACATGGCTGGTCCCCCTTTGAGGGGACTACCTGCCCCTCACTATGGGGACAGCAGCTCCCCCATTGTCAGCAAGGATTGTGAGCCCCTCTGAGACTGATTTTTTTAAAGACTTTATTTGACAGAGAAAGAGACAGCTAGAGAGGGAACACAAGGAGGGAGAGTGGGAGAGGGAGAAGCAGGCTCCCCGTTGA
>NW_023270048.1:0-1039 GCF_011800145.1 Mirounga leonina
AAAAAAAGAAAAGAGAGAGAGATTAAAGGGAGGAAAACCCAAATAACATCTCAGAGATTCAGGAATAAGCGTCTCATCCATTCAAAAAATCTTTTTTTTTTTTTAATTTTAAGAAACTGGGAATACAACTTCCTTAATCTAGTAAAGGTTATCTACTCAAGTCTTTCAGCAAAGATCATCCTTTGTCAGGATGGATACTGAAAAAGCTTCTCTTTGAGTCTGAAACAAACGCCAACACCTGCCATCACATCTTCTGAAAAAGATTATAACAGCAAAAGTAATGAAATGAGAAACAATAAAGAGCACTGACAAACAAACACATAAAACCTGGTTATTTGGCCATTATCCTAGGTAACTTTAAAAAAAAAAATGTACGGGATGTGAAGGGAGGAAAACAATTCGAAGCTGGAGATATATTTTCCTACATATAGAATCTATAATCAAGCAATTATAACTAATATGAATTTTCCTCAAAGATGCACAAGACACAAGGTCAAAGCAGAAAACAAAGAGCCTCTATATCAGCAACAACTGATTACAAAACAATAATTGTACATTTCTCTTTTTTAAAAAACTAAGCGGTTAAACTGTTTATTATTTTTCTACCTTTATGGAGATATGATTGAAATATAACATTTTGTAAGCTTAAGATACACAATGTGAGGATTTGATACCCTAGACACTGTGAAATAATTGCCACAACAAGATCAGTTAACACATCCATCACCTCACAGTTACTTTTTTGTGCTGTGAGAACATTTAAGATCTACTCTCTTTGCAACTTCCAAGCATACAACACAGTATTATTAACTATTAACTGTAGTCCCCACACTATATATTAGATCCCCAAAACTTACTCATTTTTATAATTGGAAGTTTGTATCCTTTGGCCAACATCTCCCCATTCCCAACCTCCCCCCACCCAGCCCCTGGCAACCACCATTTTCCTCTGTTTTATGAATTTCGTTTTTTTTTAGATTCACGTATAACTGAGATTATATGGCATTTGTCTTTCTCTGCTGACTTATTTCACTTAGCA
>NW_023270048.1:1139-33930 GCF_011800145.1 Mirounga leonina
AGTGAACACAGAGGTGAACTATCTCTACAACAAAACATGTTTTTGTTCTTTGGGGTTTTTTTTTTTTGGATAAATACCCAGAAGTGGAATTGCTGGATCATATGATATCTCTATTTTTAAAATCTTGAAAAGCATCCATACTGTTTTCCATAAATGCTGTACCAAAATAATTTTAAATTATTTAAACATTTTTAAATGACTAGAATTTAAAAATAATCCACTCACATGTTATAGTACTTAAAAAACTTAACAAAATATTTTAAGAATTTTATAGGAAAAATAATAAAACTTCATTGAATGACAAAAACTAAATAAATGATAATAAAAACCTAAATACACCATGTAAATGGATGGGAAGACCCAATATTGGATGTATGCCAATTCTGTCCAAACTAAGCTATGTAATAAATAGAATTCTGATTTAAAAATCTACTCAGTCTTTCTTATGAACTTGATAAACACGGTCTTGGGAAGATCGACAAATATAACCAATGGAGTAAAACTCAGAAGCTAGGAAGATAGTACCTGCATGTGGGATGGGGGTATACAACAGATGTGATGTCACAGAAAAGATGTGATGTCACAGAACAGATGTGAAGTCACCGGTCAGAGGAAAAGAGGATATTTAAACCATGCAGTAAAAGTTGCCAGACAGGGGGCGCCTGGGTGGCTCAGTCGTTAAGCGTCTGCCTTCAGCTCAGGTCATGATCCCAGGGTCCTGGGATCGAGCCCCACATTGGGCTCCCTGCTCAGCGGGAAGCCTGCTTCTCCCTCCCCCCACTCCCCCTGCTTGTGTTCCCTCTCTCGCTGTCTCTCTGTCAAATAAATAAATAAATAAATAAGTCGCCAGACAGTTGACTAAGTGGAAAGAGATAAAATTCTATCTCACAACAACAGCAAAAAAATTCCAGATGGATTAAAGAGTAAAATTATAGAAGAGAATACCGGCAAATATTTTTGTGACATCACTGTAGAGAAAGATACCACAACAGAGATCCAAAAAGTGCAAACTGTAAAGAAAATATTGATGAATTTGATAAGATTAACTTCTAAAAAATTCTGTGCAAAATATACCATATAGAAAGATAAAAGATATGCTGTACCTTTATTTTTGTAACATACATAATTTACTGACAAACGATTATTATTCAAATATAATACTATATATTACATGATAAAATCTTACACCATATGTAATACGGAGTGTTTACCTATAAACATATAGTGTATATTAATACATAACATTTATAACACCTCAAAGATATAAATATAATATCTTATCATTTATAACCTTGTAAATGCCACACACACAGCCCATTCCAGGCCCTCCTGCCCACCTGTATCATCTCAGGAGAAAGAAACAGGGCTGAGAGGCATATGTGAGGGTCACAGCCATGGGGTACTGGTCACTCAAAGACGGTGAGACCTGATCACAGGACTACGGAACTTCCTGTCCCCCCACCCTTCACCACATCAGTCACCCTTCTGTATAACAACAGGGAATTACAGCTACGAGAACTGCCCAGCTCAGACATTGTTTGTAAAGTCTCTAGGGAAACCTAAAGAAAACGCAGGGAACAAAACAAGGACCCCAGAGGACATCCCAGCTTCTGCCGCCGACTGCCACAGCACACGGTCAACAGAGCCCAACTCGCAGCCAGATAAACATAACCCTCCCACCAAGGGCCCATTTACCTGTTACTTTCGTCTGGTAGATCATGGCTGGCTTTAAATAAAAATTACAGGGTATGCTAAAAGGCAAAACCACAAAGACCGTCTGAAGAGACAAAGCAAGCATCAGGATCAGACTCAGACATGGCAGAGATTTTGGAATCATCAGACCAGAAATTTCAAATAACTGTGGTTAATATGATAATAGCTCTATTGGAAAAAGTGGGCAACTTGTAGCAACGATGAGTAATGTAAGCAGAGAAATGGAAAATCTGAGAAATAATTTTTAAAATGCTAGAAATCAAAAACATTGTAACAGAAATAATGAACACCTTTGATGCACTCATGGATAAACCTATGCATGGCTGATGGAAGAGCCTGTGAGCTTGAAGATATGTCAACAGAAACTCCTAAAACTGCCTCGCAAAGAGAAGAAAAATGAACGAGATGGAACAGAATATCCATGAACTGTGGGACAGGTTGCAAGAGGTATGCCATATGGGACTACCAGAAGAGCAAGTAAGAAAGGAGCAGAAGAAACATTTCAAATAATAATGGCTGAGAAATTTCAAAATTAATGACAGACACTAAACCACAGATCCAGGAAGCTCAGAGCACATCAATCAGTATAAATCTGTCCCCCTCATCTATACTTTGGCATATTATATTCAACTGCAGAAAATCAAAGACAAAAAGAAAATCTTGAATAAGCCAAAGGATAAAGCACCTAACCTACCAAGAAGCAAAGGTAGACTTACATTGACTTTGTTTCAGAAACCATGAAAGGAGGGAGATAATTAAATTAAATATTTAAGGTGTTAAAAAACACACAACAACCTAGCAATTCTGTATCCAGTGAAATTATCCTTCACAAATAAAGGAGAAATACTTATACAGATAAACCAAAAAATGAGGAATTCTGTCAACAGTTGGTCTGCCTTGAAAGAAATGTTAGAAGAAACTCTTCAGAGAGAAGGAAAACAACATAGGTGAGAATCAGCTCTCTGTACAGAGCTATGCAAATATCTAAGGGGAAGCATTCCAGGCTTTGGGAAGAGCAGTGCAAAGGCCCTGGGGCAGCGGGGGGGAAGCTTGCTGGGAATGTTTCAGGAATAGCAGAAAAGCCGAGGTAGTTGAAATAGACCTAGTCATTATTAGAGGAAGTTAAAAGTAAGAATAAAAATACATTATCTGTATAGAAATTTATTTTCCCCCCAAGTAGTTCTTAATACCACTGACTTATAAAGAAACAATTGAAAACTGCAAATAGTATCTAAACTCTTGGGAAACCTACAGCCAAAGAGACACCTGAATTCTCACTTAGGTCCAGAAAAAAAGGAACTAAGTTTATGTAGGTTTGGTTCTTGTAAGGTCAGTATCAGTCTCTGCTAACTGCTCCGTGTCAGGTGACCTGTTCCTGTAAAACTTCCCCTCTTACGAATGATTAAGTCTGTGTTTGAAAAGACCGACTTCCTTCAAGCCATGTCTAGCTCCTTTATTAATTCTCGTATCTTGCAGAACTCTTATTAATCTCGTGGTTTTGAGGTCTTTGTGTATAGATATTACCTGTATTAAGCCTTCAAGAAAATCAATGTCAAATGAGAGAGGTCTGTATTAAAAGAAGAGGTAATTAAAGACACCAAGAGATTCTGAAGGACACACAGCTTTCACCTATGAGCCATTCTAGGACGTTCCTCCGTCTGGTAGCAGGACGAAGCTGGGAAGTACACTCCCCAAAGCACCTAATTCACAAGTAGACTTCACATCCAGAGAAATGAGAGAGTGGATTTCCAAACTTACAGCACAAAGAAGCCGGGGGAAAGAAACATGAGGCTGGGAAACAGATCACATGGCTTGTGGTTAACTCAGTGCAGCACATTGATGATGGAGGGGTAGTTCTGGTTAATTAAGTATTCTAGTTAGCGAGAAGTCACTTCAAAGCAAACCAAAACACACCTTAGAACTGTGCGAGCTCAGGGAAAACAGAGCTGTGATTCTGCCCACACTCGCCGTGTGGGTGCTGGGTGGTGGAGGCCAGACCCTTCCAACTGCAGGAATGACAAATTCAGAAAGAAATGAAAGATTCATGTACTGTAAATAATACTGAACATAACAGATATATTTCCATTTACACCAATTGCTCTTAATATCTTCATCATATCCCTTCACTGTTGACTACACGCTGTTTTAGTTGTCCTTTGTAGGTTTTCTTGTCTCCTCAGTGAAAACCCATGGAGAACAGGGACACTGCTGGTCTGAGCACATAGCAGGTGCTTAATAAACACCTGCTGGTTAAGAACCCCGGCTGGTCTCTCATACACACTGGGTCATGGTGATGGACATCTGCTATCAATGTGTTGGGGAAGAAGGAGCATTGGCATGCAGATCTGTGGCTGACACAGTACTGGAAAACAGATCCTAATGAACTACCTAGGAATATATTTATATTATGCTCTGTTATCATTACTGAAAGGAACACTTGCCAGTTTCCTCGTTTATAAATTCCATATTTCTGCACAAATATATATATATATATATATTTGTGAAGTTTCTGGAAGGTGTGTGAATCATCTGGCCATTCTGCAGCAGTCAAGGAAAGAGGAAGACAGCAGGGAAATTAAATTCAAGGCCCCGCGGGGCGGGGGTGCGGGGGTGAAGGTCACACACGATGCGAGGGGAAAGCTCTCCTCTGATCTACATGAACAAATGCAAGGTTTTAATACGCTGTGCAGATGAGACTGTGGTCTTGCTAACGATAGTCCTCCTTGTTGATTCAGGGTGTCCAGCCTGATGGGACCCGCTATGTTGGGGACGGGGACACAAGCAGGACTTTCACTCTTGTTGCCTGACATGAAAGGGTTGCTAAGTTTTCCAACAAAAACACTCATCAGCAAAACCGTGTCCCCCACAGCAAACTCCGTGCAGGAAGAGTGGTATGTGGGCAGCAGAAACTGCCCAGGTCGGTAGCATCTGACCCCGCCTCGAAGGCCATCTGCAGTAGAGACGGCTTTCAGAGCAGCGGCAGGGTTGCCAGGCAATGAAACGGGACGTTTACAAACCCGCTCACAAAACTGTCCTAAATCCCAGGGCAGCAGAGCAACTGCAGACTATTTAGAGAGGCCCCAGGACGGACCCAGCCGGAAAGGACGTTTCCCCAAGAGGCAGAAGGGCGCTGCCGGCAGGATGCGCACACGTGAGCCCACACGAGTGGGTCGGTGTTTCACTACCACATAAAACCTGTAAGATTAATGTCCTGTCACTCACTCGGAACATTTGTGGGACACCTGCTGTGTGCAGACCACGCTCCCAGACACCGTGGAGTGAGCGGAGAAGGAAGAATAAGGTCAGAGCACCACCAGGTAAACACCAGTTTACCTCCGGGGACATGACGGGCAATGACAGAGCAGTCAGCAAAGTTCGATCTTACATTTTTAGAGTACATCACGGCACCACAATTTTCCAAAAAGTAATTAAACCTCAAAGTAACCCTGTAGGGTGCTTAAGATCAGGAAATGTAAAATAACTTCACCTGAGTTAAATGACGTTATAACTCAGTACCATGGGTTCAGCAGCCTGTGGCTGAGTGGAAGGTGACGGAGGGGCAGCAAACAGGGGGCGCAGCAGGATGAGGGGCTGAGATCGGGAGGACGGAGCTGGACAGAGGGGGGCCTTCTTCTCGGCTACTCCGTCCCCATCTGACTTGGGCCCCCTCTCTCCCTTCAGACTCCTCAGCCCCGCAGAAATTAAAAACAAAAAAGCAGCCTTCTGGCACCACGTGTCCTTCCTTTGCCTCCTAGACAGGGAATGCTTTGGGGCCTGTTCTAAATTACAGGAATGAAGACCTGGCTGGGAGCTGTGGGCAGAGCAGGAGATCAGGACCCCGCGGGCCACCGAGAATGCCACGCACACCCAATCCAGCCACGAGCACACGTGCCTGGGACAGCCACAGGGAAGGCGGGTGTGGAGCCGCTGGGACCATGGGCTGTTCCCGAGAGGACCACGCGGGATTCCCGCAGCAATGGCGGCGGGGCGGCAAGGGGCCATGGGGGACCAGCGCCGCGGCGGCTTGCATGAGACGTCCTCTCCTGCACACACGCCACCAGATGTTCAGCCTAACCATGAAGAAGGACTGAGGCGTGTGCCTCAGGGACGACAGCGTTCTCGGGAAGAGAGCCTGAAAGCCTCTAGAGATGCATCCTGGCTGGAACAACCATCGTCAATGAAGCACGGCCAAAAATGCTCTGAGTCAAACACCAGTTTACCTCTGGGGACATGCTTGAGCTTGAGATTGCTAGTCATTATTAGATTATTGTTTAAGTGACTTTGCTATCCATCAACTGGTGCTGAGCTTACACACGTGTATCAGTCCCTAAATTGACCAGGGACTTGCGCTTAAACCACCCAAAGGCTAACGCACAGCTGGAGACCTGGGACCTGACTCGGCTAAAAAAGGCTGAGGGCTTTCGGGAAAACATTCACATGATGTGCGGCATCAGTAAGTTTGTTTCTGACAAAGACGGTCATGAGTAAGTAAAGCAAAGCCAGTCCCTATGCCAGGAGGCTCCAGATGGCTGGAGAATTAAGTTTTCTTTATTAAAAAAATGTAAGTTAGGAAGACATTGACATTCATCAGATTTCCAGTTTTTCACTTTTCCGTGGTAAAGATCCTGGCTATCCAGCGAAATGCTGCTTGCAGCATCCCAGCTCCCCTGGCAGCCTGGCCTGGGTCTACGTCTTAAGTACTCACAGCAATGAAAAGATACAAGAAGCAGGGTGCACAAGAGAGGAGGAAAGCTGGGAGAGGCACGGGCGGCTTGTGGGCCACGGCCTGTGTTTCCAAGGGATCGCTGAGTGGGAAGACATTTCAGAGATAACTATGTAGTGAAATCTTCCCGTTGTATCATTTTGAGCCTGAGGAATCAAGACAGCAAAAGACCTGTGAAGAGTTGCCTGGCTGGTTGGTGACAGACCCGGGAGCAAAGTGTTGAGTCTTGGAACCCTCGTACTCCTTCCCAACACACTGCCCTTCGGGTATAGAGTTGGTCCTTGACCTCCTTCTGGGGCATGTTCTCCCGCATAGAGCACCCCAGCCGGTACTCCAGGGTGGGCAGCATCCAGTGGCAGCAAGAGCCACCTCTGTCGGGATGTCAGCACAGAGGGAGGAGGCGTTGAGATGCTCTTGTGTTTCCTGCAGAACATTTCCTAAATCCACATCTCAGGAAGGCAGGAATGCACTTCTCAGCAATAATCCTTCAGCCGCCACTTACAAGCAGAGCCCTCCTCCTCCCTCCGGTGTGTGTGTCCTTAGCTCTGTGCCGGCCCCACAGGCTCGCCAAGAGGTCCATCTAAGTCCATCACATGCTTCGTTTTAACTTAACCTTAATCCGTCCAGGTCAGTAGAGGGGCAGGGAGGCTGCTGATGTGGAGGGAAGCCTCTGGGTACATAATTGTCCCATGAGAATGCACCTGTTCCCGATGCTGGTTGGGCACCTACCCTACACACAGTGCACCTCACGCTCTTGGGCACCTCCTCCAGGAGACGCACAGAGGGAGGCGATCCCTGGGACACGGCTTAGGGGCACAGTCACGGCCATTGGAGTCAGACAGACCTGCGCTCGCACCCACCACCACATTTATTAACAAAACAAGCCAAAGCAGGTGGTTAGTCTCCTTTCCCTCCCACAGGTGGGCTCTGATCCAGGAAGAAAATGAGGGACACACGTGACAACGTCCAAAAGGGATTGCGGTAACTCCAAGAAAGGGCTGAGGTGACATCCCAGACCTTGGGGAAGGGTTGGCAGGGCCCCATGTGCGGCCATGGAGGGCTCGGAGAGGTGAGCGCACTACAGACCCAACAGCGCACTGCTGTGGCCAGGGAGGGCGTAACCGGTGCCTGGGGAGGGAAGGATGGCCAAGGCTCATCTGTGGAGCAACCTGGAGGTTCTTGACCCAAGTGACATTTCAGAAAGACAGGCTGGGGCTCTGCACGGTGACCTGGAGTTGGGGCACAGGTGAGGCAGACCCATGTCAGGTATGAGGCGGGGGTGGCAGGACTGGGCAGGAACAGGGACAAAGAGGACAGGCAGACATGGAGGGCACCCAGGGTAGCGTGTGGACCCTTCTCACGAGGGCATTTTCCTTCTATAAACATGTATCGAAAGACTAATGATACTGTGAACATGTGTATGCACATGTATGTGGGCATGTACACACACACAGACACATACAGGCACATACACTTCGTGCACACACCTCTACATACGCACAGACAGACATGCACACTCGGTCACAAGCATGCGTGCATACACACACACACGCACACACGCACATGCACATGGTCAGGCACCGTTCTTCGACTTTTCTGTTTGTATTCGTAACTGAATGTCGGGGGACGTGATGCCTGTCCGACCCGTGACATGTGAGCTCTACGGCCCTGGACCAGTTTTCTCTCAGTGGCAGCAGGACAACGCCACATTCCTCTGGAAGTCGCCAGCTCTCTCCCGCCCGTCCGCGTTTTCTCAGACCGAAGTCCTCGTGATGGCGAGGCAGTGTGCCTGGGCTCTGCAGATTGAGTGGTTCATTTGCAGGCACCTTAGTTCCATGGGAGTGACGTGATCCCCAGCCTCACCTCCATCTTTCTGAGGCTCTGTTCCAGGATGGAAACCTCTCCTCTTCGCTCTGCCCATGGCTGGGTGATCACTCCTCAGTTTCTGGGGGTACAGCGTGAATGAGGTGTTCATCTACTCATGACCACGCTAACAATGACAGCTGACGTGTCCTAAGCTGGTGTCACAGGGCAGGCACAGAGTCACCAGCTCAGGTCTCTGAAGTCAGGTGACACCCTTCCCAGCGCTCCAGACCTGCCACGTCGCACTATTCCCTCCAGCGTGCCTTTCCTCCTGCTGCCTCCTGTCGAAAGCCCACTGCCCCTCTACAGAAGTGGAGCTGCTGTGCCCCGCCCACCACGCCCAAGCCCCCGTCCTCCGGCTGCCATCCCAGCCATCTCCGGGTACCCCAGTGGGGGATCTCTGCTGCCCTTGCTGATGACTTCAGACCACTCTTGGTGGATCCTGCTCTCACCCTACCTACTCCTGCCCTGTCTCCTCACTCGCTCATCTGGACTCCATAGACCCAAACCCAGGACCCACTCACTTGGACCTTCAGTGGACTCTGAAGCTCCTTGGGAGCCTGGCCAACTTCATGGCTCCCGCTGCAAGCTGGAGGCTGACCCTTTGCACACCTCAAAGAACACTGCCTGGTAGACACTTGGTGCTCAGGAATCAGTTTGGTTACCTCTGGTGCCAGCAGGGGTTAAAGAAGAGAGGAGTGGCCCAGGCACACATTATGCATTGTTAACCATCCCCTCTTATTATGCCAAAAATAAAGTAAGAGCAGAGCAGTGAGCAGCCTGACTCACAAAACAAGCATATCTCTGAAAGTTATGTCCAAGCCAAAGTACTTCTTACGTGGCCTAAGAAAAGTTACCATGTGAGACACTGTTGATAGAATCATGTTGAAAAGAGTACAACCATTCAGTGGACGTAGATTTTCATGGGTTGTTTTAAAAGTAATTATGCTTTTATTTCTACATTCTCCTAGAATCCAAGAAAACCAGAATTCACAGAACAAAACCTTTACTAAGTCACGCATCATAAATACTCGGGGATGCGGTTTTCGTTAACATCTCCTCAGCTCTGTGTCTTGGAGACGACCCAGCAGAAACAAGTCGACAGCGACTTCGACCTCAGGGGCTCAAGCCGGTCGCCTCCAGAAACTCTCTGGATGTTCACGGAGAACCATGCGTGGGCCAGCGACACTCGTGAGCAGAACCCCAGACTCCTCCCTCCAGAGTTCGCCAAGACCCACATGCCGCACGCTCTGTATGCAGCCTCCCAGCTTTCCCCGGGTGCAGGCGGCACTGCCAAGCCTCTGCCCCACACGTGGTGGCCTGTGACGGGACCCTCCCTTTGAGGGCTGGACGGGTTAGGACGCATCCTCTCCCTCCCGCTGTCTTGCTGATCCTGTCCCTCGGCTCCCCACATGCCTGCCTCCCAAAGAGAAAAAGCTACCCATCCCTGCACCTCTCACGTTCACACAGAAAGACACTGGAAACACAGAGGCCGCGGCCAACCCTGTCCATGCAGCCGCACTGGACCCCCCACCACTCACACCCGCGGTTCCCACGGAGGAGCCCGCTGGATTTCCAAAAGTCCACTCCCCACACATAAGAGCACAGGAAGTACAGAGCACAGCCGAGCAAATGTGTGACGATAGGGGGTGAAGAACCCCAGACGCTGGTGGGGACACCCCTGGCAAGCCGCGGGTCCAGACACCCTCGCTTCCCTTTGCTGGTTTCTGACTCCCAGCTATGAAGGCGAGGTGTGGCGAGCAGAGCAGAGAACCAGGGCCGCCACCTTGTCCACGGAAGGCGTGGGGCAGTGGGGAGTAGGGAGCTCCCAGGCTCTGGGCCCTGCATCAGCCAACCCGGAGACTTAGCCTTGTGGAGAACCTAGAGCTCCAGGCATTCCTGCCCAGGGCAGAGCTCAGGGGAAGGAAGCCGAACTGCCTGATCTGAGTGCCACTCACACCCAGTCCCTAAGCTTCGATGTGACTCGGAGGAGGGGGGCAGGGAAGGAAGCCTCTCTCTTCTGCCCTTGCACCTGCACACACACTCAAACACACTCACACCTACGAATGCTCACGTTCGCACATGTTCACACACTCACGCTCAAGCACATTCACTCCAGGCTCACACTCACTCTTGCAGTCTCGAGGCTCGCACACTCACACATCCTCCACAGTCACACACACCCACATACTCAGCTACATTCACACAGTCCTCACACTCACACACGCCTGCACACTCACACCAGGCACACATGCTTGTACACTCAAATGTGCTCACATACACACGCCTCTGCACACACACAACTCTGTGCGTGCGGGTCAGTGAGGCTAGAAAAGCTCACCTGAGTTAGGGCCATCATGGTTCCCCACCAAATACCTGGCACCTTTATCTTTCCGCATTTCGATGATGTACAGCGCTGATTACAAAGTGCCTCAGCTGGTAATAAGTGCACTTCATTTTTCTTCAAATGTGCTTTTTATTCAGTTCACAGATGAATCCAATTAGCATATCATTGTGACTGATTAAATAGGCCTCACGTAAATTTACATGTCAAAACACGCTGAACGTAAACAGATAGACAAGGCTGCTGGGCGTCCGTAAACAGCTCTGCAAAAGCACAGCCAGCTCGGAAGAGAGAAGCTGAAGTTTAAATTTGCAGTGACTCCCAGGTAGAGACAGAGGACCAGGGGAGAGCTGGTGTTGCTCACGCATGAGGGGAGGGAATGAATGTAGACGTTCGCCTCTCTTTGTCTCTGAGGAAAAGCTATTGACGGGAGACTCCCCGTCTGCATCCAAGGCTGTCACATCAGATGAGCTCATCAGGTGATGGAAATTCGGCCTCTGATCCAGGAAAGGTCCCTGGGCACTAAAGTCGAGACTGTTTCAGAGAGATTATATTATCTTAGACAGCAGGATTAAATTAACGTGGGAATGACTTCTACTAGAGGAAATTATTTTGTTAAACATGTGCTAATGTTTATTAGCATAACATTTTCTTATCATAAGTGATCTCCTTTGATGTCCTATTCATTTGTTCATTGGTTTCTGACATTCTTTTCAGAAGGGAACAAAATCCCGAGGATGAAAATTAGACTGAGAGCCTTCACTGAATTCCTCTAGAAGCAATGACCATGGGTTTTGTGGGTGATTTGGGGGAAATTTTTTAAAATAATGAATGCTATGAAGTTTGGTTCATTCATGGCCAGAAACACTTCTGGGGAGGGGGGCTGGGTCTCTGTCATCCAGGGGTGGGCGTCGTTACTTCTCGGCCACATGTGGGGGCCTCCTGGAGAGAACCTGTCTCAGCAGCGCACCCGGCCGGCCACGCCGCCCCCTCGAGCTGCCACGTCCCCTTGGGGCCACACTTCCCCAGGCCGCTGCCAGCCAGGACAGAGGGCGTAGGCTGAGAGGGCCTGAGACCCGCCTGTCTGCCTGACCCACACCCCGGCAATCCTCTGTGCCATCCAACCCCACACGCCTGCTTCTCAGCACTCCAAGTCACGCGTCACGCGTCACCCATTACAAACACAGCTCTGCCCTTTTGTCGTCATTGTCTCATGGGGCGGGTTACTCTTTCAACCACAAACAAGGTCAACGGAAGTGACTTTCATAAGCTGACCCAGAAAGGGGTTTGTGTCTGGGGAGATGTGTGGTTGCCCGTGAGGGAATCTCAGAGAGCACGAGGGCATTAGGCTCCAAACCAGCAAGGGTTTGGAAAAGCTCGCGGCGGGGGCAGACGCCACATGAGGAACTGACCGACAAGTGCCACGGGGCTCGGAGGGGCGCTTCAGCTACGTCTGGGGTTTAACTGGAGGAGCGTGAGAAACGGGGAGGCCTCTGCATCTCCTCTCTGTGCCGCTTTGTTGCAGAAGCCCAACTATTTAATCAGCGTGGAGACGGTACAGGAGGAGGGAAAACATGCTCAGGGCCGACCGCAGCGTCTGACGCCAAACACAGGGAGCTCTGCGGGGGGATGAGCATTAGGACAAAACAGAAAACAAATTTTCTTAGTGTGTCTTATCGTAAACCATTCAAGAGATTAAATTTGATTAATGTGGTGAAAGAAAAGCTTTTAAACATAACAGGCATGTTCCAGAAAGCTGCACATAAGTAAGTTTCTTTTCGTGTAAGTGGTGTTCAGCTTGTGGAGGAAGGCTTAAACCCCAGAGCGAGCATGGAACCCTGAAGACTCGCTTCCGAATCAGGCTGAGAGGGAACACTCCTCTGGGCTGCACGTGAAGTGGGGGTGGCCACGAAGGAATGTGGGGGCTGCTCTCAGGGCATCCCCGCTGGATCGTTCCTAGGCACGCCCCGCAAAGGAAGCACCTCCAGAGGGACTGGGGTCACCTGAGCCAGGGGGCGACGGAAGGGAGGGAGATGCAAATACTACCACACCTGCATTCACGGGGGAGCACGGTCCAGAGGCAAACACACACCGTCTTCCAGGATGCAGTATTTGTCAGCAAATGTCTCAGCGGCCTTCAGTGGCCAGGGGGAGAGGCCCCAGAACAGGCCAGGCTGTGGCGTTGGGCCCCAGCCCTCCTGGACCGTCGGGCGTGTCCACCGGATGCACCAGGCCCCACAACCTCTGCCCCCAAGACCAGACTCTTCTGCAGACACCACAGCCCCGGCCCTTCCCACCCCCTGACGGGTCCATCTTTGCTTCCTTGTCTCCATGTGGATGGAGCCAGGGGTCCGGCAGCCATTCGTTCCTGACTGTGCCCTCACCGTCCTCTCCTCCGTCCCATCTATCACCAAGTCCTATCGCTGTCACCTCCTGCCTGCGTCGGTTACCCTGAGCCCGACGAGCCAGCATCCCTTCAAGCCACACTTCTCCGTGGTTTCCCCACCCGTCTGCTCTGCGGCTGCCCACGGAGGGCGGCCACCACCAGCCCGGCTTACCAACACCCCCTCAGGCCGCCCTTGCCGGTGCCTGCCTCGGCGGGAACGCCTTCCCACTCACACAGCTTCGTCGCCTCCCTCAGTCTCCCCGACTCAGGTGCATCTCCCTAACAGACGCTCTGTAAATACGGGTTGCCACATCCTAACGACCAACACTTTCGTGTGTGGAGGCGCGATGTCCGTCTCACCACCGGACAGACAGCCGGCAGCACCCCAAGGGTCCCGGGAAACAGGTGCTCATTCCATCCACCTCTGGGAGCCGCACGGAAGTGTTGGAAAGACCACTTGGTAAGAGTCGGTCTTGCACTCATTTTCAACAGAACCAAGTTTTTGCCACGTGGCCAGGGCTGGGTCAGCCATTAAAACCCTGCTAAGGGTCACTGGGGTCAGCGAGGGCACATTTACAACTAACCCTTCACCGGCCGCATCTCAGGCCAGCTCCCCACAGAACTCAGTCCTGCAGGAGGAGGATTCTGCCACATTGATTTCTCCTGCTCGCTCAATTCTGCAGTGACATTATTAACCTTGGTCACATTTTGCCCACCGCATTTCTAATCGGAAGGGCTCCTCCAGTGTCCCAATCGTGACAGAATCGAGGATTCAGCTGACAGTTGTCACTTTATTAACACTCCTGGAATCATTACAGAGCTCCCCTTTTAATTGCTCACAGGTCAGTGTTTTCTCAAGTGAAGACGAGAAACAATGGCCTTACGTACGTAAAACCAGGAAAATAAGTGTCTCTTTGGAAAGATGTCGGGATTGTGTCCCTCTGCTAAATGCCATTTCAACAGTCAGAAAATTTACACGTATGTGACATGAAGTGTCCTTAGAGTTCGTAAACCTCAGAAACAAAGACAAGCCACAGATGGACGCAGTGGCCACAACAGGACAGCTGCCTCCACGGGGACCCCCACGCGCCCGCCCCCTCGCGGCCAGCTCAAGCCAGGGTCTGTCCGGTCCCCTCGGTGCCTGTGGGCCCGGGAACTGCCACCGCCGTCACCCCCGTTTGCCGCTCTATCTCCTAACTTAGGAGAAGCGCGAGAAACGGTCACCGACCGGCCCGACCTTCTCCCTAGCCCAGGCTGCGGGGGCAGCTTGCTCGCCCTGCGGTGCCCGCGTCCCTCCTGGTGGGCACGGTCTTTCTGCTGTTGGCAGTGCCTGCCCTCCTCCCTCGCTGGATCCCAAGCCTGCCCTGCCCTCCCTTTGCTCATTACATGTGTGCGCATGTACTTCCCGAGACTGCCAGCCCCACAAGGGCAGGGACAGCGTGTGGCCAGGTGCCTACAGCTCCCGCAAGGTCTGCCCCAGAGCGGGAGCCTGGCAAACAAGGTAAGAAAGGCAGAGGGGACGCGGGGTGGAGTTGGGGCCTGGGGCCCCGTCCCAGCCGTGTTGCCTGTGAATGGACTCGGCCTGCCCCGGTCGGTACCCCGACTGCGCAATGCGGAAAGGGTTCTGCCCCCACTTGCTCTCTGCCAACTCACACACCCTTGTCAGCAGCGCTCCCTGTCACTGACGGCAGCAAACCCGATGCTGAGCATGGCTGGCGTGAGAGCAGCCCTAGGCTGGCAAGCGGGCGTCTCTCCGGTGGCCGGTGGAGGGCTGCAGACCAGCCCCTCGTGTGCAGGAGCATGCCCTGGGGCCTCGGGGCGCTCCCATGGGCCCAGCTGGCCTCGTCCAAACCCAAACAGGGAGCCCTTCTCAGCAGCAACACCTTATCTCAGAGAAAGCGTTGATCTTGCAAATCCTCCTGTCCAGCATGTCAGAGTTTCCTCACTTTATAAACAACAGGACACTTAGGAGCAAGTTACAGAGAAGAGACCACATCCCTGTGTAATGGGCTACGGACATCTTGGGCTGCGTTGTCTCGCCGGTTTAGGCCGACTTTGCTTGTCCAGGAACCAGTGGTGCCGTAGGAATCTCTCAGCAAGCCTACAGCCTGCGTGGCTCAGGACAGAGACTCCCGCAGTTCCGGAGGCCAGAGTCCACAGTCCCGGTGCGGGCAGGGCTGGGCTCCCTCGGGGGGGCTCCAGGGGAGGGTCCTCCCTGCCTCCGCCAGCCAGCCTCACCCCCGCCCCCTTCGTGATGGGCGCTCACCCCTGTGTCTCTGTCCTCACGTGGCATCTCCCTCTCCATGACCAGGGCCCACCCCAATCCCCTACGACCTCCTCCTGACGTGATGACATCTACAGAGACCCTCTTTCCAAATGAGGCCACGTCACAGATCCAGGGGTCGGGACCGGGACACGGCTCTGGGGGCACCACTGCCCCCAGCTCTCACTCCCACGAGTCCAGTTGCTAGACGCGTCCCATGCATCCTCTTCGTCTGTGTCTGAATGTGGAGAGGCTTCTGAGGCCGTGCACGGCAAGAGGCGAGGCCACGGCAGCCGCGTTGAGAAAGGCTGCCGTGTCAGTGCACCCTGCACCGAGCCCCAGCCTCCAGCATGGCCTGACGGGCCTGACATCACCAGGGGATGAAGCGCGGGCCAAGCCGACTAGAGCTCTCCTCGGCCGAGACGGGGCTGCCGTGCCCATGGCTCAGCCATGCCTGATCACAGCCACGTCGCAAAATAAAGGAACAAAACCAGCCCAGCTGCTCTGCTTAGAGATGTGCGCCCACCTCTGCCATTACTCAGGCGCAAGCGACCGAGACACCGAGCAACGGGGGGCCTACGTCGGTGCAGGATGGAGCCAAGGGCGCTCTCCACACGCTCGACAGGCGCCACTGCCGACAGGTGGCCCACGAAGCAAGTCCCCTCTGGGCAGAAGCCATTCCGAGGAGAGGGCAGACCACTCCGTGGCCGCTGTGCCACGGTGTGAAGGGTCAGGGGCCCACGTCTGGGGGTTTCCTAAGATCGTTTTGGCTGTGGACCCAGAGGAAGCAGAGGAGGGGAGGTTTCCGTGCTCAGAGTCGCTGCGTGTGGCGAGGAGACCTGTGGACAGCATGGGTGGAGGGCTCCTTCCTTACCGGCACCATGACCTCTGACCACAAACACCCGAAACTACTCGGTGCAGTAACACAAGGACCTGACGCGGAGTCTGAACGAGGTTGTTAATCCACTGAAGCATCCAAGTCAAACGTCACATGAGCCACTCTGAGCGCAAACGCCTAATAATGCAGCCCCGTCTGCTCACGGCGAGTGTCTGACCACAGGAAGTGCCAAATAACCAGGGACAGGGTCACTTGTGAGAGGCAGCACTGAGCTCAAAAACCCAGAACGCCGTGCCCCTCCTTCAACCCAGAAAGCCAGAGCCCGCAGAGCCCTGGCCCCCGATCTAGCTGTGGACCTTCAGGCCCTGAGCCGGTTTCCAGCGAGGGGGCCAGCATGGGGGCGACTGCTTGGGAAACCTCACCCTTCCAGGGACGGGTGCTGACACGACCCCAAGCATGGAGAAAGTGGGGTTCCCAGAAGACGCTCCGTGAGAATCAGACACTGGGATCAAAGTCAGCGCTGCCGGACCCGCCCCCGCATGCCGACACCAGGCTCCTTTGGGCCAGGACACAAATAGCACGGGAACGGAGGCTGCTGGTTGCCCAGGCACCTTCAGGAACACTCAGGGACGGGGGCTCCTGCGCTGCTCCTCCAAGGTCACCACAATGTCATTCAGCACCCAGTTGACTACTGGCTGTTCTGCATCCTCAGACAGACACGCACCACACACGCTTACACACACATCACACACGGCCAACAGGACGGGCCCAGCAGCTGCCGGTGGTGCAGGTTCTCATCCCCTCCGGTGCGCTCTCCCGCCCCACAGGCCAAGAGGCTCAACAAGAACTGGGGGGACAGCAAGAGTGGGGGGCGATGCCTTACATGATCTTGTGCACACCTGTCTGGGACTACTGCCCATGAGCAGGCAAGTCGTCCCTGAGCGCCAGCCGTCCACGCGGAGAGAGAGCTAGCCGTCCACACGGAGAGAGTACCGTCCACGCGGAGAGAGAGCTAGCTGTCCACACGGAGAGAGCACCGCCCACGCGGAGAGAGCACCGTCCACGCGGAGAGAGCACCATCCACGCGGAGAGAGAGCTAGCCGTCCACACGGGGAGAGCACCGCCCACGCGGAGAGAGCACCGCCCACGCGGAGAGAGCACCGCCCACGCGGAGAGAGCACTGTCCACGCGGAGAGAGCACCATCCACGCGGAGAGAGAGCTAGCCGTCCACGCGGAGAGAGCACCGTCCACGCGGAGAGAGCACCGTCCACATGGAGAGAGCACTGTCCACACGGAGAGAGAGCTAGCCGTCCACACGGAGAGAGCACCGTCCACACGGAGAGAGAGCTAGCTGTCCACACGGAGAGAGCCACTGTATTTGAAAGATGCCAATGGTCCATCTTTTCAAGAACAACCATTTTTCTTTTTCAATGTCCCTGTCTTCTCCTACGTAACCTGAAGTTCTTGGTTTGAGTGACTTCCAGAAGGTCATCTGCAGGGACGTTTGCTGCTGGAAGGGGTGGGAAGAGAAAGGTCCACTCTCCTGACAAACAGACCAAGCACCGGCTCAATCACACTATCCTCCAAGTGCTGTTGGAAGGGACTTTTCACCCACTCTCTGTACACTACACATCAGCGCATCACAGACCCATCTGGTGATCTGGTGTCCCTGGGACGCAAGGGACACAGAGCAGCTCATCCGGGAACTCCCGAGCAGGGACACAGAGACTTAGCCTCACAAAGAGCAGGCACTAGGGAAGAAAGCGCTAGAAGGGAAGGAGAGCAGGGAAACACTACAGGGTAGGCTGCAACCCAGCGTGAGGGATGACACAGTGCGTATGCCGGGTACAGGACAGGAGGTGACAGATGACATGGTACCACCCGACACATCCGCCTGGGGGAGAAACGCTCCCCGGGGCCCACAATGTAGGTATGAGCCTCCCAGCAGCTTGGGCGAAGAGGAACGCATGGGAGGTAGGCCATTCTGCCGTCTAGTGGCAGAAGTCCTAATGGTTCCATGGGCATCAGCCTGCACCCTGGCCTCCAGCCCCAAGAGTTAGGGCAGGGTTTTCTGGCTGGAAGACTTGGAGAAGCATCCTAATCAGCAGCAGGTGTGTTTTCCCGCAAGCATTTGTTCATCACGGAACTAAGGGCAGGAGGTCATGGCAGAGCCCCAGGAAGGTCCACAGAGGGCCCATCTGCAGGAACGACGAGGCAAACCACCCCTGGGCACGCAGGCCTCCAGCGCCCGCGGCCCTCAGGTGAAAGGTCCGTCTCAGCTAAGAGTGGCAGGGTCATGGAGGATGCCGGTCGTGGGGCCTGTGAGGACAGAGAGCCAGCTGGGCTGTGCCGGCCTGCAGGGAGAGTGACAGCCCACCGGGCAGGTCAGGGGTGCTTAGGGGTTCATGTTTTCATGGCGAGGGGATTGAAAGTAGAACCATTCACCAAATGGATGCTGGAAATTCTTTACTCGTTCAGTGTTTAGAACACGGTCAAAAATCCATGAGGGCCTTCAGAAAAATAACACATTCTAGATTTAATTGCAGATAAAAGAAATCTGACTTCTATTAAATGATGATAAATTGCATATTTAGAATGGAAATTACCCTGGAGCATGAGAATGTTACTGTCCATCTCTGTACTCCTTTAGAATACGAAGATCACATGGGGTTTGGTTCTCGAACAGGTTCCTTGAAAGAGAGAATAAGGGGAAGGCACAGCTGGGCTCGTAGAAGAACCCTGCCTGGGACCGAGCCTGCTCCTCTCTCCAGACCGCAGCAGGCGGGCTGCAGCTCCCTCGTGTCTGGAGTCCCTTCTGACAGGAGCTCGCGCTTCCGTTTATCTTCTCTGAGGACTGCCAGACAGAGCAGTCCGTCTGTCTGCAGGCGTCAGGCGAGCACGAAGGTCGGCTGCAGATGGACGCAGCAGCGGAGGGCTGCCCTCCGGTTCCACAGGGTGCGCGGCGAGCGCCCACGGCAGGTGCGCCCTCTGGCTCAGGCTCTCCTCCACGAGCAGCCACGTCTCCGACCCCAGGACGGAGAGAAGTCCCCCGACGCAGGGCCAGCGTCCCGCTGCGGTCTGTCTCAGCGCCCCTACATGGTGCTTCTCCCTTCGGAAGCACCTTTGAACATCTCCTGATCCTTCAGCAAGAAGGCAGACCAGTTGTAAGTGGGCATCGTGGGACGTCCGCAAGACGCTGTCCCGACAAAAAGAACGATTTTCTGTCATAAAGATGTTGGAGTTAAGATTAGTTTTGGAAGAGGTTCCCTTGAGTTGTCCCAGCCTCACGTGACCACACCTCCTGGAGGTGCCTGCGCCCTCTGGACGTGGTTCCGGGACACAGCAGACCCCTGGGGCAGGCTGGCGACCGTGGACCCGCAGCCAGCCCTGGAACGGAGTGCTTTTGGGTCCTGAGGCTGCCCAGCAAGCAGCAGAAACCTAGCAGACGTTCAGGGTTTTGTTGGTCACCACACTCAAGCATTACGGGACAAGCAGACATCATCCTAGACGAGAGTCATAAATCAGAGGGAGTCAGTCTGCACTCCCCTCTTTCCTGGAACTCCTCTCCCTACGCCCCACAGAAGAGTGGGTTGCTGATGCCGGTGGCCAGGGTCAGAGGAAGTCTGGGCTGTGTTTACAGGGGTGCAGGGTACGGTCAGGATGGAGTTTCATCTCCGCAGAGGAAAATGCCATAAACATGCTTTTCAGTTAAGACCCTCCATTGAGCGAGTCTCGTGAAACAGAGGAAATGTATTACAAATGCCACATGTTTTTCTTCGCTCCCTGTCATTGTTCCCATCAAACCCAAATACTGACTGTGCTCCGTGCTGTGGGCAAAGCACCAGCTGGGCGGTGGGGCCCAAAGATGCATGAGACGAGGCTCCATCTTCAGGGAGTGTTTGTCCCCAGCAGTGAGTGGACCTCCGACGTGAATGCCACCAGGCGGGAGGGCCTGACCGTGCCCCTGGGCGCCACACCAGAGTGCGGAGGATTATTTGTTAACAAGTTCCCAGCCAAGCTGGGACTTCGAGAAACGTTGTCCTAGAACTTTGGGGTCACAAACGTCCTCTGTAAAAGGCCACAGTAAACAGTTTAGGCTGGGCAGCCACAGAGATGTGAAGGCTGATGCGGCTGAGTGCCAGGAGGCCAGTGCGGCCGAGGGCGGCAGCTGGCCAGCCCCGGGAAGGGGTGAGGCAGGGCGTGGGTCAGGGGAAGGGACAGGCAGGCGCAGGGCGGCTGAGAGCCCCAAAGAGCCGACAGCACGGCGCTCCAGGCTCTCCCCGAGAAGCTGGAGAAGAGGCAGGGCCTGGGTGTGAGCACAGGATGGGGCAGGCACCCGGGGTGCAGTTGTGTGGGCAGCAGTGACCCCAGCAGGGCTCTGCTGGGCGGAAGGCCTCCGCGAAGCAAGCAGCCCTGGGCCCTGGCTCCGCGTCCTTCCCCTTCAATGCTGGGGAGCAAGAGTGGAGGGAGGCGACCGTCCTGTGGGGCCGGGGGGCACCACGTGCAGCTCCGCGTGCTCTCCGTGGGGGCATCCCCCCCGCCCAGGTCCCCACGGCCATCAGAAGCCCAGCACAGGGCAGCTCTGTTCCCGGGTCTCCGGCCCAGAGAAGTGAATCGGCACCTCCACAGGAAAGCACCTGTTGGCAGGGTCAGCTGGGCTCACGAGGAAAGTCCAAAATTAGAGAAACCACTGTACGTGGGGACTCTCGAGACGTGAAGGCTCAGCTCTGATCACCACCGTTAAACTGGGTCGGCTGAGCCACCACGAGGCCTTGCTGGGGATGTCAGTGCGGTGGTGAGGTTGGCGAGACTTCCTAACGCACCATTTTATGCCCTGCAGGGAATTATGTCAATGCTTTTGCTGAAGACTTCTCACTCTGAATTTGCTCTCCTGTGCTTCACGATGGTTCTAAGAAAACAAAATGATGCCGGGCGAGCTGCGTTTTCCTTTAGAAGGCATCACGGTACAGGGAGCGTCTACGCAGGGCCGAGGTGCGCCCTCCCCAGCTGCCTTCCCGTGATGTGAGCGCTGCATGCTGCTGCTGGGCCGGGCCCGTCCGCAGCCCAGGCTTCCGTCACGCTGCGGTCGCCAGCACCTTGCAGCGGGGGAACGCCCCGCGTAGGACAATGACCACGCGGCCCCCACCCGCCGCGGCAGGAAGAGGTGCGTTTCATGTCCCAGCGCGGCACCTGCGCGTCTGAGCAGGTCAGCACGCTTCCACGTTCTTCGCACGGGATGCTGGGACCATCCGACCCCACGAGACTGTCAGCTCCTGGCCAGACTGAGAACCTCCCCGAACGACGCTGCGTCGCCATGAGCTGGCCCAACGTCTTTCTGATCCCAGGCACACAAAGACCACAGCAACTAACAATCCCATACCCTTAGAGTTTGAATCTCGTCTCCCACCAAGTTCGTCCTGCCTCGTTTGATGCGATCCCAACCCCACGGAGCATAATCGCTAGTCCTGTATCTGACAAAGGAGCCCAGAGCTTGCTGAGACCGAACAATCGTCCAAAGTCTAGAAGCAGGAAAGCAGAAGAGGGACTGGGACCGAGGCCCTGAACCCACCCCGATCCTTCATGGTTCCCCTTCCCAGCCTCCACTGTCACAGGACGACAGAGCAGACATCCAGACGGGCTGGGGACCCTGGAACCTGCTCTACCCTGGCTCACACCTCATGGTCCATTACAGCTGAGACACCCGAAGCGGAGGCCCGGGGGCTAAGGTAAGGAAGCCTTCCCGCCCTCAGCTCCACTGCATACCTCCGCCATGGAGGGGTCACACTTCACCCAGCCGAGCCCTTTCTGTCCCCATGGCTGGTCTGCTGACTGCCAATGACCTATGGTGCCCTTCACAGCAGGTGGGAAAGGTGTGCCCTGATGCACATCACCGTGTCTTCCCCATGGAGAGGCGTCCAGGGCCAGAGGGATGTGGGTACCAGCCTTGCTGGGTCAACTACCAGTTTCATTTTCAAGAATGAGCCCTCAGAAATAAGTCAGAGAAAGACAAGTATCGTATGCTCTCACTGATACGAGGAATTTGAGAAACAAGACAGAGGATCATAGGGGAAGGGAGGGAAAAATGAAACAAGACGAAACCAGACAAACCATAAGAGACTCTCAATCTCAGGAAACACACTGAGGGTTGCTGGAGTGGAGGGGGGTGGGAGGGATGGGGTGGCTGGGTGATGGACACTGGGGAGGGTATGTGCTATGGTGAGTGCTGTGAATCGTTTAAGACTGTTGAATCACAGACCTGTACCCCTGAAACAAATAATATGTTATATGTTAATTAAAAAATAAATAAAATTAAAATTAAAAAAAAAGGAATGAGCCCTCAAGAGCCTACTAGCCCAGGCAGGCCAGTGACACGTCTCCTGCAGAAGGGCTTCTTGCCCAAGTGCCAAACGGACTCAGGCTGGTCCCAAATGCCAGGGCCCATTCCCACCCCCCCCAGGCGGCTCTGGGCTCTGACACCTTCCCGACCCTCTGCCCTTGCAGGGAGAGGTCCTCTCCTGAGTCCCGGCATCTGCAGGACCTGCCCTGGATACGGCCGGCTGGGTGACGTTGGCCGACCCGAGTCTGAACGGCAACCACTTGCTGACGGGCACCAGCAGCTGGAGGGGCCGGCACGCCTCTCGCCTGCTCTGCAGGAAATGCGTCAAATACTGGGTCGCGCAGAGCCTCCTAAAGCAAACACGGGGGCAGCCCAAGGGCTGAGTGCGTCTGTGGGCTGGTGGGGACGGCCACCCGCACGAAGAGGTCCTCTCGCCTGCCCCACTGCGGGCGGCTGCAGGCGCTGAGGGCTGCACAGGGGGTGGCTGCACTGGGACCTGCCGCCAGGAGGCCACGCCACTCAGCTGCTGCCAAAGCCTCGGGTGCGGGGGCGCGGGGCCACGCGTGGAACGGCAGCCCGCCCTGAGCTAGAATCGCCTGCGCTCAGCTGTCCCCTGTTGCCATGGGGACTGCGGTCTGCGCACGAACAGCCAGCGATGGGGCTTCTAACAGACGCTGGAGACGGCCAGCCATGAGCCCCGGGCAGCGTGTGGCTGATGGGACTGGGCTGGGGGGGCGTGTGCCCTGACGACGGGGTCCCACGAGCCGCTCCCTGCGCACAGCCAGGGGGCCCACCCAGCCCCGCCCCCGTCCCCTCACCCAGGGGCCTGTCTTGGACGGTGTCCTAACAAGCTTCCCTGTAGCCCCATGGCCCCATCTTCAGAACAAGGCACCTGCTGCGCAGGCAGTGAAGCCGAGGGTTCTACGCAGAGACGACGCGGGAGGAGGCACAGACCTCAGGTGCCCATGAAGTTACACTGCCTGTGGGAACAGGGGGAGCAGGGGTTTCCAACACTCACGGTGGCAGAACAGCAATGGGGACAGCCGAGGGCATCTTCCGAGTGTTCCCTCACGCCCGGGGAGCGCCCACGTGGCCTGGCCACGGACCCGCCCAGCTTTCTCAAGTCAGCCACTGACTGGGTGGAGAAGCCCACGGGCGGGAAGAGACAGGCTGTGCGAGTGGTCTCGTGGCCCAGTCCCCAGCCTGTGCTTCCAGCAGGGACGCGCCCGGGCCACAGCCACGAACCCCGACGGCCCACGTCTGCACGTCTCATTCCAGGGGCACCTCGTCCCACACGAATCTCCTCCCTAACCTCCCCAAAGCAGCCTCCAGGTGCTGCGCCGCCCCCCAGTTCTGTTTCCCTCGCCCCACATCCCATCGCCTGCCCAGCGAGCAGCATCCCCGCTCGGAGCGTCTGGGCCCCGACACCCTTTCTAAGCCGACACCACCTCAGACTAACATGGCCACAAGGGCGGTGTCCGCGGCTGTGACCTCCCTCCCCTCACCCCAGGCGGCTCCACAGGCAAACTGACCCCGTTCAGTGTTTCAGGTCATGTCACACCAGCCGCTTCTCCATTCAGACGAAGCAAAGGCCCAGGTCCCAGCGACGTGGGTTCCCCAGATGCTGATCTGGATAAGGATTCGAGGGCCAGTTCTTCAGGGGAACACGGAGAGCTGTGGGCACTGAGGGTACACCGTGGGGCATCGCCCATCAAGACAGGGCTGCGCACAGCTCACAGAAGGCAGACTCGCGATAAAGTTCTCATGCGCGTGCTACCGTGACCGCCCACAATCACACAGCACCCTCACGTCCCAGACGCAGCAGCTGGGGTCACGACACCCACAGTGGGAAAACGGCGTCAGTGATAGCCGACCGTGTTGGAGCTGTCTGCGGGCAAGGCCACCCCATCCGACCTTCACAGAACCTATGAAGCCGGTGCCGCACCCCATCTCACCAACAAGGCACCTGGCATTAGGACTTTCCCAAATGCCCACAGCCTGGAGGCGACAGGGCATGCACGAGCTGGGACACCTACCTCAGGACCCCAGTCCCGCACTGGAGTCGGCTTCTCTCTGACCCCGTGTCCATCCCACTCTGAGGGGTCTGCACAATGGGACAAAGCATTTATTACACGCACTGGGTTCCACATGAGACCCCCATGCCCACGAACAGCCTGCTTGCTAATAAAACTAGACAGCTTTCCACCTACAGAGCGGAGAGCAATGACTAACTTGGCAATATTTATTCAGCACGGTGGTCAGGCAGTGGGGCAAGAGGCACAGCTCAGGACTCTTCACCCATGGAGCACCGTCCAGCCTCAGAAAGTCTCCTGCTAGGTGCCTCTCGAAGGCTGTCGGAGCAGAGGGAAGGCTCACCTGGCAGGCGAGGTGGTCCAGGCCCTTCTAGCAGCAGCAGCAGGTGCAGAGGATGTGGGGCGCTGGTTGCCGTCCAACCCCCGACAGGAGGTGGTGAGCATGGGGAAGCCTGAGGAACGGCACGAAGCGGACCAGGAACAGAAGCACAGTAACCACCGGTGACCCCTGGGGACCCAGGGAGCCCCGAGAGTGACTGATGCTCTCAGCTGCCCGAGGGAGGCCAAACGCCATGCGGAGCGAATGCTCACCCATCTGCAAGTGGGAACATGCTCCTCCCGTAATGGAGGTCTGCAATAGCTGTCTCCCTTTGTCTAGACGCGAACGTGGAGCGGGGAATGGCGAGTAATGTGGTTTCTGGTATTCAGTCTACGCACCATCCCCAACCCTGCCCTGAGCGCTGTTCGTGTATTCCCACACAGGTAACCCTGCAAATCACAGCACACAAAATCCCCGCTTAGCATCGACTCGTTTGGCTCAGCGTGAAGCCAGGATGAGAACCGGCCTCCACAACGCCAGATCGCGGGGACACGGCTCCGGAGTCTCCTTCAGCTGGACCGACGGGCACAGCTCTACCACAATGACAGCACCGTGCTCCACTCCAGCAAACCCGTCAAAATGCCGGAAGCAATTACCTGGCTGTTTAGAACGGAGTCACGGGGCCGGTGCCCTTCCTTTCCCGCCACCCACCGCACCTCCGGGAGGCTGCCGCCGTCGGGCCCTCGCTCTGCGGCCGCCGGAACTCCGTCCTCCTGCCTAACGTGCCCCACCGGCCCTGCGGGGGCTGGCCCCACCGTCACCCACCCTACAGGCAGCCCCGGCCCGCGCCCGCCACCTCCTCCTGCCCCCCAGGTCCGACGGCAGGCTGCCTCACGCCCAGGGGGTCTGCTCCAAGGTCGCCCCGGGCCTTGTCTGACCACGGTCGGCAACAGCTCCCACGCCCGGCCCGCTCGGCTGGTTTCTCCTCAGAACACCTGCCATTTCTGGACGACAGTGGTATACGTGATGTACGTGGTGGCGTTTCCACGATGGCGCTCTGCGCATCCCTACATCACATAAGCGTGACACGCGGTGCTGGGTGGTCGTGTCACGCCTGCCGCACGACCCCACGTCAGGTACTCGCCACGCCGCCCGCTCCCGAACGTCGCCAGACACTGTCGTGTGCTCCTCGGCAACGCCACATGACATCACTGCGTCTTTCCCCGTTCCGCGCCTTCCCTGGGGGGCTGGCCTCTACTGGGGCGGAGCGTCTCGTTGGCCCAGACAGCCTCTCCGCTCCTGAATGGTGTCTGGCCCGAGGCTGACCTCAGGGGGTATCCGGTGAACGACCGAGTAAGTGAGAAACTGGACTCGACTAGGAAGCCGACCTGGAGAATCCGCTGGTCCTCGGAGACAGCAGGACTCGCTAACCCTGGCCGTGGATTTCTCACCCGCAGGTCTGTGCCTTCCTACCCCGGCTCCCCCGCTAGCCCGTGGCCTGGGGAGGAAGCAGGCCAGGCCTGGAATTTGTCCGGGAGCTCAGCTCGGGCTAGGTGCCCTGCGCTGTCCGTGCTGGGTCGCTCCCCAGGGCCCTGCCCCCCCCACGCCCCGGGCCCCCTGAGCTCCAGACTCCACTCCTGCCTGCACCGCACTCCGACCCTGGTAGCCTCATTTCTGAGTCCGGTCCTACGGTCTGACCCCCTGGCATCCTTGTGCTGGGTTTGTGTTGGCATCTGATTCGGGATGCGTTCTGGTGCTGACAGACGTGCTCTGAGAAGGGAGGCGACCACACGTCCTTGTGTGGCTCATGAAGGACTCCTGACTCCGGGTTTCAACCCAACGGCCAGTAGGTTGGTCGGGCGTGTGGAGGGAAGCCAGCCCTCGCCCCGATGCGAGCTCCCCACGCACATCTGCCCGGCCGCTGCGCAGGGGCCGGCAAAGCAGGGCAGCACCAACATCCCCCTCAGCACGGAGGGGGACGGGACCCCGCTGGGGTCTTCCCTGATGGAAGCGAATTTGCCATCACATCGGTGTGAAGAGGAGAGTGTGCCCGAATGTTACCGCACGGAGTTCTTGAGTTCTCCAACATGCAGAGTACCCCCCAAACGACACTGTGTTTTGACTGAGAATAGATTCACTTTTCTTCAGTTGCAGGAACCGCATCTTTCTGCCCGACGCGCATCCTGCAGCTGGGCCACTGAATCAGGCCCGGATGAGACCTCGGAGCCCATCATCTGCTTTTTGCTAAGTAGGAATGAGGACTGTTGCTCTGACTCATTAGATCTTCTCTCATCATCAAAAAAGTGAGAAGCCCGCATTACAGCAAAGCGCCTCAGAACTCAGTCTCCCTCAGAGAGAGCATTCCACTCCTAACCTCACTGATGCTTTTAAAGAGATGATTTCTTATTCTGTGGGCTGCACAAGATGGGACGTTTCTCAGGATGTTCAAAGGGATGAGAGGCCTCCTTCTACACTTTGCTGTTGAAACGTATAATCTATCAGTTCAGTCGGATAAGCTCAACTCCTCCCCTGTGAGTGATAATCAACTCAGGACACAGAGCGGTCAGACCTGGAGGACAAGCTGTCTTCTCCTCTCAGGGGTGACCTTCCCGAGCTCTGCCTCACACGCTGAGTCCCCAGTCTCCAGCCTCCGACCTCCGGCCTGCCACTCCATCCTGGCAGGGCGCCCGTCTCCCCTCGCCCTTCCTTCTGTGTCTTGGTCCGCTGCCCATGGTACTTTCCTCCCGTGCCGCGTTCTAGTGATCCACAGCCTGGTGGATGCTATGCAGCGGCCCCGCCCTCCCGCGCCGTCCCCCGCCAGCATGCTCCCCACTGACCTCGCCGGCAGGCCCTTGCCCGTTGGCTGGGGCCCTGTAGTCCAGCCAGGCCTTGCACCCCCTCAGCCTGGAATCTGCCCGAAGCAGCTGGGCCAGTGGGAGCCCCACCTCCCGGGTTGCGCCCTGGAACCTCAACAAAGGCTGATTTCTGAGCAGCCAGCTTGACTGGAAATGACAGGCCGGCCCGTCCCGTCCCTCCTGCGTGGCAGATCAGCCGCCCCCCCCGGGGTGCCCCAGCGTGCCTCACTCACCACAGAGCCCACCGGCTGCTCTGGCCTGAGCCTCCCCATCTATGTCATGAGGGCTCGAAGAAGAGGAACACCAACAACCCTTTCACCTAAAAATCCTCCAATTCTCTAACTTTACATCTCAGAGAAGCGTGTAATCCTGTGGACTCTTCCGCTTTTATTAATTTTTCACAGCTGTCTCCTTCACCAGTAAATGAACACAAATCTTCCTATCAAGTGGGTCTTTTCTAGCATTTCCAGAGCCGCCTCCTTATTTTTCACTGGAAAAGTACAACTTCCTGTCCACACTGAGGTCCACCAGCCCGCCCAACATTTGCTCCGGTCCAAACCTCAGCGAGGGTGCAATGACCACAAACAGGTTCCGGGCCACACGTGGCCAGTGACATGCACAGCACCACCCGGAGCACTCGCTGACCCCAGTGGCATGTCCCCCAGCGGGTCGCCTGGGGTGGACGGCACACGGCGTGAGTGTGCAGCTCATGCAGCCGCAGGTCTCCCCTTCCCCTGCCCAGCCCAGAGGCCTCCAGGTTTCGGATCCCGGTCACAGGCACAGTGTGTGGACCCCCGGCCGGCCCCGTGTCGCAGGAGGGAAAGCCGATTCCCTCAGCCACAGGAAGTCAAGCCTGAGGGCTCCCTGTAGACCCCGAAGTCACAGTCCCACGTTGCAAAGTCTGGTTCGGGACCGATTTTGGACTCCAGCCCCCAGCCCCGTTCCCCGCCCTGTCCCTGGTATGTGGGCTCTGTGCCTCGGCCCTCCTTGCTGTCCCTCATGTGACCAACCTTTCCTCACCTTCCAGCCCCCTAAGAGCCACACTAGTCCCAGCCGCCGCCCAAGGCCAGCTCCTCTGTGCAGCCTTATCTGGAGAGCCCCCCAACCCCTGGCACCGGGCACTCTGTCCGTGTCTCTGAAAGACCGGCCGGCCTCTGGGCAGACTGCTGTCCTCTGGGTGTTGGCGTCAGCCTAGGGCCTGCACGGTGCCTTGCCCAGGAGAGAGCCTAAATGAGCATGAAGCACTGATGCTCACTTGGGAGCAACAGTTCAGAGGGGTGAACTGAGTATGCATCATGGAAGGGCTCATTTCGCTGTGCCAGGCTGGACTCCTTACCCTTTCCGAAAGAGATACACCTGCCCCCTTTACCCAGAGTCCAGGAGGCTGGGCAGCACTCACTGCCCCGGGGGCTCTGGGGTCAGACGTTCGGGGCACAGCTGTCCCGATCTCTCACTCTGGAGTCCAACCCTCGAAACACGCTCCGGGTCTCAGGGTCCAGAGATGAGCCCTGAGCGGAGTCCACAGGCCATGCGGCTCTCCCTCTTCCGTGCAGACAATGTGTAAACCACAGGCGGGACAGCAACACCGCAGAGAGGAGACTCGCTAACTCCTGCGGACGCGCGGCAGGCGAATGAGAAGGGGCCAGGCTCCGGTTACTAGAACTCGAGGAAAGACATCACATCTTTGAGTAAGGAGATGTCCTTTGAAATGGCACGTGCTGTCTCCCCAAGATGAAAGAGAAAACTTTAGCCGAAGGGCAAGTCTCAGAGGCTTTGTTAGACAAGCGTGAGCTGACGACACAAAGGTGAGGGGAGACGCCCGCCAAGGTGGCCAACCAGCAGCTACATGGTCAGCGAGTGAGTCAAATGCGCCACCAGATAGAAGCCCAGCTTCCCTGGGGTGCCAGGAGAGGCAAGCTGTAGGAACAGGTGATCTTGGAGGCAGGGCAGTGCGCGCGGGAGCTCCCGGCCCTAAGTCAGGGAACCCAGGGGCTGGGGGTGTGCACCGCTGCAGAGGGGAAGGCAAATGCTTTTCCTAAAAGATGACTTAACCATATCTTCTCTGAAAGGAGAAATGCAAAAACGGATTAGAAATATGCTACTTGAGAATAACCTACCAAGTAAATGAAGAGTAGAAAAGGATTCTCTGTTCTGCCCAATTTGATCAGATGGCATGGCCAGAAAGATGAGAAGTACCAGTTACTCGACTTCCAGTTGTGGGCACCTTGTAGTGTGTGCAGATGTTGGATTGTGAACGCATGCCCTGGACACTCACACAGTAAACAGGGTTTCTCTGCACCTGGGAATACAAAGGTTCCTCCCTGTGCAGCGCCCACTTACTTTCAGCGTTCACTAGCGCCTTGCGTTCATGCCAAGGTTCGAAGAATCCAGAAAAGAGTCATGTAATACGAGGAAGAGATTCCGAACAAGAACCAGCTGCATCCACCCGTCAGGACATACGCCACTGACATTTGATGAGAGCTAACGTGGTATTAACTGCAAGCCTATTAAGTTTGGTACCATTTTGCATGAGGTTATCCAACAAATACCCCTGAAGTTCCATCAGCGGGGTGTCCCCTTCACCAGTCGTAAACCCCAAGAAGGGCCTCAAGCGTGGTGCCGGGAAGCCCCCGAGGGAACCCACCACGGGAACCCACCGCAGTGACTGGGTCTGCGGCAGCAATCCCAGCAGAGGGCCCTGTTCCAGCAGGTGCTGAGCACCACCACAGCCACCCAAGCAGGGCCTGCCCCAACCATGCCATTCAGTAGCTTGTAACAAGGGCTCCACATCGTCTTTGAAAACAAGAAGCCCCCAGAATCCCTTTCCTTGTTAACACACGAATAAGTCTAGTGCTCAGTGAGCTCATTTCTCCTCCTGGTACCAACACCCTTGGGGACCTGGCCCTCGGTGCCCAGTGCCCACCACACGGTGGTCAGTCTACTGCCGAACCATAGGACCCTAATGGTCACAAAGTTATCTTTCATCATCTTTTTCCTGTGTAGCATCAGGTACATTCTTAACATCCTGAAATGATTCACAACATAAAAGAACTAATTTTTTGAAACTATGCACGTGTGTCGTCCGTTTGCACATGCATGACGAGCAACAAGCGCTCAGCTTGCACAGCTGTGAGCTAACACAAACACACGCTATAATGTAGCAAATTCAGGTCTTTAGAAATGGTTACTATGACATTCAAACATACATCTGACATGTAATATCCCCTTGGCATATAGCGCTTTGGTATTCAACATGAACACATTTAAAATGACCCAGAAACTAGATTTTAAATAATCAACCTCATTTTCCCAAGAAAGCAATAAAATAAATGAAGGCTATGGTCAGTGAGTGTACTGTCATGATTGTCAAAGATGGAAAAACTTCCTTCTATTTTATTCCATTCATTATTGCATCCTGAAGTTCCAGCAAATCTGGTTTTGAAAGCGTTACTTCCCAGCACCGCGGTGAACGGCCACTTGTAAAACAACTGTGAATGTTTCTGCCTGAAAAAACCAGGAACTGGTTTGGTCTTAAATATGGTCAATAATCCCTTCTGCTGAGCAGCTAGGGCGGGAGAACGGACGCTGGAGGGAAGGGGGGAGGGGTCCGAGCCACCGACACAGAACCCGCTCTGTTTCAGGAGGCAGAGTGTTTGCAACGGAATCTGCTGGGGCCGCATCAGGCCGCCGTGCTGAGGGACGACACCGTACAGCTCGCCGAGTGACAGCCAGCCGCTCCGGCCTCACAGCGACACATGACACTGCAGTGAAGCCTGGGGTACTCGGCTCTCCTCGGAGCTGAAATCGGTCAGGTTTCTGGAGGTACAACGTTGCAGGGAATTCTCCCCTAACCAAAAACTACTGGCCCCTGAAATCATCACTTTCAGCAGGAAGAGTTACTAAGGGCACCAAGATATCTGAGAAATAAAATTCAACAGCAACCAAAAGAGATGAGACGGACAGTTTATCCCATTAGCTGGAGTGGGGGAGCTGCCCACCCCGCAGCCAACAGTGCCCGCAGACAGTACGGACGTGGCTCGCCGGGGCTCAGGACAGGTGGGCAGAACAACCAGGGCTTTCAAAGCAAAGCTGTAGTGAAGCCCCTTGTTTCTGTTAAACCCTCCCTCCTGCACTGTCTTGGTCCGTGACAGACAAGCACACCCTGGCTGGGACGCCGAAAGCAACAGGCACTCGTTCTGTCCACACGGGGCCCCGGGGCTGCCGCAGACCCCAGACCCTTGCCCTCCCGGCCCTGGCCTCTGTCTCAGAGGGAGCCATGTCCTCCACCTGCAGCCGGGTGGGCCGCACTGCAGCGATGAGGCTCCGGCCGTGCCCACCGACCCGGCCGTCCCGTCTCCCCGTCCGATGTCAGGGTGCTGGGGAGACCGTGCATCTCCTCCGCCTGGGGCATGCGTGCTCATGCGGGGTTGTGTTAACGGGGCCTTACCCGTAGCCTGCACCACGTCCGCCGTCGTCAGGTTCTGGACGCTGGCGCTCACTCTGAAGGTCACGGCTGGTCCCAGGACACTGGAAGAGACCATGAAAAAGGAGCTCAGAACTGCCCCAGCATCCGGAGCAGCTACACGGAAAACACAGACACGCTCACAAAACACGTCTGAGGCCACTGGCCGTCCCACAGGGGACTCCCGCCCCATGGTTGGCTCTTTGCCCCTCAGTCCACTAATTCCACCGACAGGCTGTGTTTTTCTGACCCACACACCGCAGCGCTCTCATAAAAGATTGAAATCAACCCCAACAAACCAACAAGATAGTCTTGCAAGAGAAAAAGAAAAATTGTTATGGAAACAGATTTGAGTATTTGGCTCCCACGGGAGCGGTAGGAATCAAAAGCAGAAAGGAAAGAGATTGGTTTTTTAAATCTCTCTTGACAGGAACCATTTAAAAAACTTACCAAAGTCATTAAGAACTATTTGGTATAAAAATAACTAGCAGGGAATTGCCAGACAGGAATGATTAAAATTTTCAAAGCTTTTTAAATACTATGCTGAATAGAAGTTTGAAAAAATACATCACTTTTTAAATAATTTTATTCATCTGAAGGGGAGAGGGAAAGGGGAGGGAGGAGAATAGGAAGGAGGAGGGAAAGACAGGGGGG
>NW_023270049.1:0-594 GCF_011800145.1 Mirounga leonina
TGAGCTAGCACTTTATTTTTTAGCTGATGACTATTTCACTGAATAATATTCCAGTTTACCATGTTTTTGTTGTCCAAGAACATTATAAATGCCAATTCATTTTTTTTATTTTTGTAGGTAAACTTAAAGGTTCGTGCGAGTTTGGAGTCCAGTGTGCTTGTCTTTGCCTGCCTCGTACTCCTCATAATCCCGTCGCAACGTGGGGGCTATCGAATGTCCGTTAAATTTTGCTGAAACATTTTAGGATATAAAAGGGAACATTTTCTGTAATTAAAATGTTGTGTCACAGGCACAGACATGGAGGAATGAATGGAAAACTGAAAAAATGCCCCAGCATAGAGTAATCTCCGGCGTATTGAAGACAGTGTCCGCAAACCAGTAGGGAATAGGATAGGTTTTTAACCAATGTCATTGGAGCAGTGGATTATTTTTTAAAAAAGTTTTCTGCAGGCGCCTGGGTGGCTCAATCCTTAAGCATCTGCCTTCGGCTCAGGTCATGATATCAGGGTCCTGGGATCGAGCCCCACATCGGGCTCCCTGCTCGGCGGGGAGCCTCCTTCTCCCACTCCCACTGCTTGTGTTCCTGCTATCGCT
>NW_023270049.1:694-5259 GCF_011800145.1 Mirounga leonina
AAGTCGGCTGGGCTGAATGTTCGTGCGCTCCCAAAACTCACAGGAAGCCCTACCCACCAGACTGAGGGTGTTAGGAGGTGGGGGTTTTGAGGGGGTGAGGAGGTCCTGAGGCCAGAGTCCCCCATGGTGGGATTGGAGCCTTTATAAAAGAGACCCCAGAGAGCTTCCCTGCCTCTTCCGCTGGGTGGGGACGCAGCAGAAGGCACCAGCTGAGGCCCTCACCAGATACCAAATCTGCCAGCACCTTGATCTTGGACGTCCAGCCTCCAGTACTGTGGGGAATAAATGTCTTTGTTTATAAGCTGCCACATGCGTGGTATTTTTGTTATAGCAGCCGGGATGGACTAAGACAGTTGGGGGTGGGCCTTTTTAAGTATAGTCTTCAAAGGAGAGCCCCGTGTAACGCATAAAAGTGAGGTTGACTTAACCACAGAGACCTTTAAGCTTCCATAAGCCAAGAGGATGGCTTTGTCACCTGTCTTTCACCATTCTGTTCTCTTTTGGTTTTCTGCTGCTGCTGTAACAAATCAGCATAACCCTATTGGCTTATAATACACACTTGCTGTCTTATAGTTCTGGTGCTGGGCTAAGATGAAGGTGTTGGCAGGGCTGCAGTGCCCCCGAGACCCGTGCTCTTTCTCATCTTCCTGCCGTGCCCGCGTTCTCGGGTGGTTGATATCTCCTGCTCATTTCTCATGGTGGCATGAGGCTGGGGAACCTCTAGGCCTCACATGTGTGTTCCAGGCAGATGAGGAAGGGCCCACACTGCTGGTGACTGAGCTGCGCTGGGTCACAGGGCCTCCCCTGGCTGGACGCCCCCGCCGAGGAAGGGGTGCGGGTGCGGCCACTCAGTGGACCGCCCTGGTGTCTGCCACGGGGGCTGTTTTGTTTCCATCGGTTTTCCAAGTTTACTCTGATGAACAGAAGACTTTATTTTTAAATTTAATTTTTATCTTTTTTAAAAAGATTTTACTTATTAGAGAGGGAGAGAGAGAGAGAGAGAGGGCACGAGTGGGGGAGCAGCAGTGGGAGAGGGAGAAGCAGGCTTCCCGCAGAGCAGAGAGCTCAATGTGGGGCTCGATCCCAGGACCCTGGGATCATGACCTGACCTGAAGGCAGACGCTTAACCGACTGAGCCCCCCGGGCGCCCCCAGAAAACTTTTATAATAAAATCATTAAGTCTTTAAAAAACACATTTATCTTCTTTTTGTGATTCTGCATTCTGTCTTTGACGAAATGGCAGCAGATGGGAATTTCCAGACGGGCATTTCAGCATTAGTTCGTAGTCCTGCCGCTGGCACACGGTCCGGGAGCAGAGGCTGCTGGAACTGGGCGATGCTGAGTGGCTCCCAGCTCCCAGCAGCCTCGTCGGCAGCGGCGCCTGAGGCCCTGCCAATGCGGTCAGGGCTGCGGCTCCCTGGGCTGAGGCCCATTTGCCCGGCAGGCTGAATGCCCCGTTGTGTGTGTGGCGTGGACCTGTGTGGCGCCATTCATCCCTTCCAGACGGGCCCTCGGGACCCGTGGCAGCTGAGGGAGAGTTGCTGCTCAGGCGTGTAGGTTACTGGGAACTGGTCCTTTTCCCGAGTTAGTGTGGGCTCTTGAGGAAGCTGGAGAGAAGCTAATCGGTTTTCCTTTCTTTTTAAACAGCATCCGGCATGTGTACGGCGCCCAGCACCCCCCCTTCGACCCACTGTTACACGGCACGTAAGTGAGGCCTGTGGTCATGCTGCATCACGCACGCGCCTGGGCGTCCTGGTGACCCGCCGGCCTCCTCGGGGTCCTGAGGGGAGCAGCGTGGTCTTCCCTCGAGCAGACACGCGCCAGGGCCTCGCACGACTGGTCCTCCGGACAAGGGAAGAGGAGGAAGCCCAGCCCAAAGTGGAGGAGAGCACGAAGCTGGCACCCCCTTAGCTGACGGGGAGGGCCTGGCCCTGGGCCTGTTCTCGGTGGTCAGCTCACTTCCCTTGCCCTCCACTGCATGCTTTGCCCCTGTGTCTGGCTCCTCCACCAGAGCCACGCAGGGGGCTGGTGTGACCCCCCGCCCGTGCTGGCGGGTGTCACTGGGCCCCCCGCGGTGGCTCTTGCTCTAGTGGTGCTGTGTCGCGTCTGCACGCCGAAGGACAGCCGCTCCTGCCCCCGCCGCCCCCACTGCTGCCTTAGGAGGTTTGTGGGCACTGGCCCATGTGAGGCTTGGGGCTCCCTGTGAATGCCGTGACTGCGGTGCTGGGGTTCCTCCTGAGTGGCTTCTGTCACTGAGCAGAGACTGCTCAGCGGTACTGCCCCTCGAGAGCCTCTCCTTCCTGCCCCCGAATCCTAGGAGTCGTCTTCTGTTTTTTCTTTTGGATTATTTATTTGAGAAAGAGAGCGAGAGCACAAGAGTGGGGGGGTAGGGAGGGGGGCGAGGGAGAAGCAGACTCCCCACCGAGCAGGGAGTCCGATGTGGGGCTCGATCCCAGGACCCCGGGATCACAACCTGAGCCGAAGGCAGACATTTAACCGACTGAGCCCCCTGGGTGCCCCAGGAGTCCTCTCTCGGATGCCTCTTTGGGTTGTGCTTGCTCTTCACCCTCAGCTCAGTTGACACTGGAAGGTTGAATGTGCACCTTTCATCCATGGGCTCCTTTCTGACCGGTCGTGGGGTGAGTCCGCTCCAGCCTCCGAGGGGACAGCTGAAGTCTGCCTTTGCTTTGCAGCTTGCTCAAGGCCGCGCCCAAGGCGCCCGCCACACCTGTGAAGGCCAAGAGCATCAGCACCTTCCCGGAGTTTGGGAGCAACACCAGCGACGCCTGGGATGCCGGCGAGGACGATGACGGGCTCCTGGCCGTGGCAGCCGAGAGCCTGAACACCGACGTGGTCATGGAGACGGCCTACCGCGTCCTGCGCAACCACAGCCAGCGGCAGGAGCGCCGCAAGCCGCAGGAGGCGCCGGGCCCCGAGCAGGAGCCACAGCCTTCGGCAGAGCCTCCTTCGGCCCCGAGCGGTGACCTCCGGCTGGTGAAGTCCGTCAGCGAGAGCCACACATCCTGTCCTGCAGGTGGGCGGGGGCGCGAGGAGATGACGCGCAGTGCTGCGAGGGAGAGGGGCTGGAGGCCTCTCGGTGGGGGAGGTTAGCGGGCGTTCTGTCCTCTTTGCCACAGGAGCTCGTGCCCTTGGAAGACCTTGAGGTTGTGATTCACGTGCCCGCAGGCCTTCCCAGGCAGGAGAAGCCGTAGACTTTTCTTTGTGTCCCCAGCTGAGTGCTTCTCTCCTCCGGGTGGAGGGTGTGGTGTGTGGCTTTCGTGGCCTGGCTGTGAGAGGCCCACAGTGAGCACCAGGCCCCAGGGGACTGTGTCTCCCTTCTAAGTGTGCCCCAGTTGTCCCAGGGGGACATTTCCAGCTCAGGGGCCAGGCCAACTGCACATTCAGAGGCTGCACCTCCTCCGGCAGCTTCCAGTGACACCCCCTCCCCCGCCGGGACACCTGCACATGGCTCAGAGTCTGTAGGGGGCAGAGTCTGGGGTGTGGAATGACTGCCTCCAGGTCATAAACTCAAGGATGCGATCAGCGCATGTCTTGTACCCCGTGCCTGGTGCTCAGTAGCCTTTCTGGAGACGGCTCTCAGTAGCTTTGCTTTTTGTTTTTGGGTGTGTCTATGATGTAAAACAACCCAGTATTTGATGAGCCTCTGTGATGGGTCAGACTCTTAGGGCTTGGGGTGCCCCCAGGAAGTCCCTGGCCTGGAGTGTGTGTTCTGGTGAGGGGGACAAGCACCGACCTACACGTTGGGTCAGTAAGGAGGCCTGGAGTGTGCGGGGAGGAGACAAGCGCCCTGGGTCGAGACAGAGGTGGGAGGTGGCGACAGCAGCCTGGACCTGGGGCGTAATCTTCAGTCAGAGCGTCCAGATGCCCTACTGAGAAGGTGACACGTGAACATCAGTGAGGTGAGGCAGTGAGGCGTGGGGAGCTGGTGGCAGAGGGGCCAGCCTGCACCGCGGCGGACTCACGGCCTCCCTCTCCCAGGGTCTCTGGGGGTCAGGGAGACTGCCCCTTGTTTACAGAGGAGAGAAGAGGGCATCGGGCAGCCTCAGCTTGCCCTGCTGGGACCACGGAGCTGGCGTTCATCCCCCTGTCTAGTTTTCAGAAACCCTTCCCGGGAGCTGACTAATGTTTGGAACATCACACGTCTTCGTGGGTGAGAACGCTGTGAATTAGTTCCTTTGACCAGTTTTCATATTGGAATCTGAACTATTTTTCTCCAAAATAGGCTGAACTTCAAAGTATTTGAGTTTAAAAATGAAAATCTGGTTAGGGCTTCTGCGAGTGGGTCGGGGTTCCCCGAGACTGACGCATCCTATGCCGATTACCACCTGCGCGCCCCGGCCGGGCAGTACCCTCAGCCTGGGTGCCTGTTCAAGTTGCCAGGTGCCCCGGATTCCTCTGCCCTCTGCTGTGCCCCACGCCTCTGGGGCCTGGGTAGAACCTCTGTGACACCTGCCATCTGAGCAGTTGCTGGGGGGCGGGCCTCAGCACCCGTAGAGGTGGGGGCCCATCTCGGCTGAGCGGGCAGGCTCCTGTTCTCTCAGGCC
>NW_023270049.1:5359-6553 GCF_011800145.1 Mirounga leonina
GTCCCGTCTGGGGAAGGACTTGCGCATACGGACTTTGGGGCCTCACAGCATTCAGCCCATGGCCAGGTATGCAGTTGGGCTGCATCCTGCCAGGGTGGGGAGCCTTGGGGTGGCCTCCTCCTGTAAAAGCCAGGTAAAGGATGCCCCAAGCGGCTCATGCTGGGGAAGGGGCCGATTACTGTGTTTGCCTCTGCCTCCACCCGCTTGCGCATCAACCATCTTTCCTTTGCTTTCTGAGCAGGCTTTTTGTGAGCAGTTCATTTCATGATAGCAGCTAGTGTTTGTCCATCGCTTACTGTGGGGCAGAGACTGTCTCGGGCCCTCGTCATGAAGAGATCCCTCTGACTTTGCAGCCAGTCTAGGAGAGAGCTTACGGGGGAGGTATAGGGAGGTCACGTGGCTCGCCCAGCATGCTGAGCGGTGGGGTAGGGTTCAAGTGCAGGGCGTCTGAGGCCAGGGCCTGCTGCTAGCTGCTGACCTCCCCACAGAGAGCAGGGCCTCTTCGCTGGTGATGCCGCCCCCAGGGGACATGAGATCCTGTTTTAGGACCTTTCCTGTTAACATCTGGGGCAGGGAGTGTGTGCTCCTGGCATGAAGTGGGCAGAGACCAGGGTGCCTGGCCCCCAGGGGACTCTCTGGCCCGACCGTGCACAGTGCCAAGGGGGAGAGGGCCGCTCTGGAGCCCGAGGTGGCCTCTCAGGGAGCCGACCCCGCAGGTGGCTGGCAGTGGTGCGCAGAACTCGTGGGCCTGTGTTCAGTTCCGTTGGTGGGCTGTTAGTCGTGGGGATGGCTTACTCGGTGTTGGCGCTAAGACGACCACGTCAGCCCTCATTCTTACTGGGCTGGGCCTGGCGCAGATGTGTTGACTGGCAGGCAGTCTAGTAGGGAAACACAAGGATCTGAGTCTTTCACCTCCCTGGGTGGAATGGAGCCTTGGAGTGATGGACAGGACCCAGAAGCACCCACGGGTAGAAGTCCCAGTTCAGTCTTGTTGAGGAGGGCCAGGACGTGTCAGGGAAGGCTTCAGGGAGGAGGTGATGTCTCTAAGGTTACCGGTAGGGTGAGGCTCCAGGCTTAGGAGGTGGGGCCATCCCAGCCGAGGGGAGGTGCCGGGTGGGCTGGGCTGGCTGACTGCACACCTCATCTACGTGGTTTGCAAGTTCCCCCAAGGCAGGGACCATGTCCCATTACCTT
>NW_023270049.1:6653-14517 GCF_011800145.1 Mirounga leonina
AGGGCCTGGTGACCGCGGGCTCTCCCCTCCTCCATGTTCTGCCCCACTCTTGTCCCTGCACCGGCCCCACGGCCCAGGGCCAGGGCAGGCCTCTGTTGAGGTGAGGGACCTGTGAGTGCCATTTCATGTGACTGTGCTCCTCGGAGCGGAGTTGTGTTTCTGGGGCCTGGACGCTGTGTTTCACGGGGCCCAGTGTGATCAGAGTGCTGCCTGCCCTTCCCACTGCCGGCATTGTGTCGGTGCCTGTCCCTTTATGGTGCGCCACCGTGGGAGCTCACGTCACCCCACGCAGCGTCCACAGGGCCTGCTGGCTGCCCTCGCCTTTGGCCTTCAGCCCTGGGTAGATGGCAGCCTGAAAGTTCCGGGATGCTGCAGCAGGGGTCTCCGGCTGGCCTTCCCCGCGCCTCCTGCTTACCTTTCGACTGTCCTGACTTTCTTAATCAGCGTCTGAGGTATCTGTACCTTTGTATCTGAAGTCAGATGCCCTTTGCTTGGTCTAGGGTGCCACTGGCGTAATGGGGAGCCTGCGCCTTTGGCTGCGAAGGGCTCAGTGGGCGTGGCTGGGGAGGACTGTCCATCGCTGATGGGGACTGAGCTGCAAGTGGGTCCTGGGTGGACACTGGCTGCCCCGGAGGGGGACACTGATGTGTTCTCCACTTACAGTAGCAGGGAGACCTGCTGTTGACCTTCCTGCTTCCTCGGGGGGCAGGGGGCATCACTGTGCCTTGCAAACCCTGCCCGTCCCATCTTAGAGGGGGACCGGATGTGTGCTCTGCTCAGGACGACGTGGTCCTTACATGTCGGAGTAGATCACAGGGATGCTCTCTAAGATGGCGGAGAAGTAAAACTCAGCACGTTTGGTTCCGCGTTAGAACGAGGAATCCCTCCTCCCGCCCATCGTCTTTCCTGAGGAATCATGACGCACAGCGGAGTGGCAGATTCCGAGGGCGGGGAGGAGGGGGTCTGAGCATCGCTGCCCCGGGCCTCCCGGAGGGCAGGCCGGTGGGGACACCTCCTGCAAGCGAGGGGTCAGCCCTGCGGAGGGGCTGGGACTTGCTCTCACCTCGACGCCCACCTCTCCAGGCTTTTCTGGAAGCTTAACTGGGCCAGACACTGCTCCTCTGTAGCCTGAGGGTTTCTGTGTGAAGCCTTTCCGGGCCTCGATTTTAGGGTAATGAGTCAGCTCTGCGGGAAGGAGGGGGTCGTTGGGAGTCTGACAGCAGCGGCCAGGAGCCGGCATGTTTTCTTCACCTTGTTTGGTTCCCGCCCCGTCTCCTGGAGTTGGTTTTTTCCTCTACTTTAAATTTCAGTTCTGGGAGATGTGACCATTCAAGGGTATTTAGACCTGGGGGTGTACAGCCTGGTGCTGCCTGTTCCTGTGGGCCCCTCGTTGGTCCCTGGTGGCTCTTTCTGAGTGGGTGTTGGGCCTTGGGCTCTTTTCTGTGGCTCTTCCTGGTCCGGGTTCCTGGATTTAACGCACGGTTTCACTTCGGCCCTGTGTGTCCCTATCGGTGGGCCTTTGTGCGTGGTGGTAGGTGGTGCCCTGGGGCGGGGGGTGCTGGGCAGGCCTGCAGCCTGCTGCCCCTCCCCTGCTTGCATGGGCTCTAGCTTCCTGTGCTTTCTCTTGGTGATGGTCCCTGCCCGCCTCCCTCATGGGGCTTGGGGAGATCCAAGGGGTGCAGTGCCTTTGTGGGCTTCATGCTCCTCCACGTGTGGCTCGGTGGCTTCCTTCTGTGCTCAGGCCCAGGTGAGCCCCACAGGCACCAGCAGATCCTTGGGTTGTGTCACCTGGGCAGGCCTGCTAGCAGTGGGGGAGCCGGGGGGGTCTGGAGTTTTCTGGTTGTCGTTTTGCTTTTGTGTGAGGCACGTCTGTTTTCCCAGGGAGTAACGCTCTACCAAGAAGGCCAGTGGGCTTCTTGGGTGTTCACTAGTTTCACTTTATTGCCCCGGTCACGCGGGTCTGCACTGGCCGGTTACGGGAGGAGGGGATGGCTGTGGCACGGTGGCGTTCCCGAAGGGCAGGTGGCGCGGGTGGGAGCCTTCTTACTGGGGAACAGGGCCGTCGGGGGGGGGGCAGGAGGCCATCCTCACCCCCTGCGCGCTCTCTCCGCAGACAGCGCCGGCGACACTGCTCCTCTGCAGCGGTCCCAGTCTCTCCCGCACTCGGTAGCGGCCGCCGTGGGTGGCGCGTCTGACCCCAGCGCCCTCAGCAGCTCAGCGTTAAGTGAACGAGAGGCCTCCCGGCTCGACAAGTTCAAGCAGCTCCTTGCCGGCCCGAACACAGACCTCGGTGAGTCCCCCGCTGGTGGAGGGCACGTGCACCTGCGCCCCCACGTGTGGTTTACTTTGTCAGAGGGTGATGTGTTTGTGCCATCCTGCGTGAGTCACAGAGATGAGCCGTTTGTCCTTGAGGTTTACTTCAGCTGTGTGTTGGTCATGGGCTTCCGGGGCCATTGATCCGGTATTTTCTGTTCTGTTCTATTTTTTAATGCTCCGATTGAACTCCTTTGGCTTCTTGGGGCTGAACTGGTTTGCTCCACAGGACTGGCCAGCTTGGTGTCCTTGCTTTTCAGAGTCTTCTTGGGGACACAGAGCTGGTGACCGGGGTCCTGAGTGCTGCTGACTTTACACCTTCCTTGGTGTAAAGTGTGGGATAGGCCGTGAACACCCCGGGAGCGCAGGCGGGGCTGGGGTGGGCGGGCCAGCAGGGGGCCGTACAGTCAGCAGTGTGGTTCTCGGGGGTCACCATGGCCGCGGGGCCGCTCTGCCACCAGGCTCTGAGGCGGGTGCTCGCCTCCAAGTCCATTTGCTGGGCTTCCCCTCGAAGCTGCGTCCTTTCCTCGGTACGTCTCTTCTTTGCGGAGTGCCACGCTGCATCGGGCATCTTGCTGGCTGCGGGGGCTCTCCGGAAGGTGGGATGTGGCCGTGGTCACGAGATCACGCATGGTGGAGGGTGGGTGCCAGGGTGGCATGGAGGGCTGGCGCGCCTCGGCTGCCGTGCCCCACTCGCCAGCAGGTGGCGCGTGAGGCATGCGGCTGGGCTGCCCAGCAGGGAGGCGGGCGGAGGCGGAGCGAGCATGGAGCTGAAGGATAGGCCGCGTCCCTGAGGATGCTGCTCCCCTTGTGGGTGCAGAAGGGTTCCTTCCCGCGAGTTTCTGCGTTTTCATTTTCCTGATTGATTTGCTCACGCACACGTAAGACAGTCACGCAGCACCAGAGGATGTGCGGTAAAAATGGGTCGCTCTCCTCTTCCCCAGGCCTGCTTTCCCTCCTTCGCGTGATTCCAGGTGTCTTCTTCCAGGGACAGGAAGGGAGGCCTCTCGTTCTCTTAACGCTGAGCTGCTGAAGGCGCTGGGGTCAGATCATGCACATGACGATGCACGTGACGTCTTAAACCTTTTATTTTGATGTAATTTCAAATGTAGACGAAAGTTGCAAGAACGGTACAGGCGAGTCCTGCCTTCACCAATCGTTTGTACTTTGCCCCGTCTTCATCCTGTGCGTGTGCCTGTGTGTCTGCGTGCTTTCCCCGAACCGTTTGAGTCCGTTGGAGACCCTGGACCCCTGGGCCCCTGACAGCATCACTGTGTGTTTCCCAAGCACAGAGACACCGTCAGAACATTGCACAGCGAGATGGTGCGCTCAGCTCATCCGCGGTGCACATTCTCTTCCTGCCAGTCGCCCCAGTGATGTGCGCAGTGTGTGTCGCCCCGCCCGTCCTCCCCGTCAGCCAAGGGGGTCCCAGCGTGCACCGTGTCCCCGGGCGCCAGGGCGTTTGAGGAGGGCAGGCCAGCTGTTGTGCGGCGCCCCTCAGCGGGGGTGTCTCGTATCCTCCTGATGAGATTCAGGCCGGTCGTTTGGCAGGGATGTCGCCTATGAGGTTTGTGTTGTCTGTCACCGTGGCGGGAGGCCACGGGGCGGGTTGGCCCTCGGGTTCAGGAGGGAATGCGATGACTAGCGAGATGGCGGCTGTCAGGTCCTGCACGGGGACGGGGGGCGGACGCGACTCTTCTGTGGTAGCTCAGAAGTCGCGTGTGGAGAGGCGCTTCGGGGTCCGTGCATCTGTGCATGTTTCCCCCCACGCGTGGTGGTGCTGCTCTGCCCCCCACGTTAAACCTCACAGCGTCTTTCCCGTGGTAGCGCTAGAGACGCGCGCGGCCCGCACGGGCTGTGCGCCCGGGACTCCTTTACCGCCCCTCCGACGGGCACTTCGGTTCTTCCCAACTTTGTGTCACGGCAGTGGGCTTGGACCTGTGATCCTCACCCCGCGCTGGTGACTAGCGATGGGCATCGAGCGTCCCAAAACGTGGGTCAGGGAGAGGAGGAGCTGGGGTGGAAATCTCACCACGACGCTGGGAAGTCAGGTGGATCGGGCGCCAAGGAGTCTAGTCGTGGGGTTTGAGCCCGTCCCTTGGCCACTTGCTTTTCCAGCCCGCCAACACACCTGTGCCCCGAGGCAGTGTGGGGAGGTGCCAGAGTGTGGGGAGGGCAGAGGTTCTGGGACAACTGCTGGCTGGGAGTGCGGGGCGGTGTTCTTCAGCCCCGTGACTGGAGCAAGCCTGGAGCGCTTCTGGGGTCCTCGGTCGCCTGCCCAGTGGTGCTGGCTGTGCTGAGGGGGCACACCCGGGGAGGGGATGCATACGGAGTGTTTAGGAGCGGGCCCAGCACACAGTGAACGCTGAACAGTGCTACTCATCTTCCTGATTCGTTTGTGTTGGCCTCTTTACCCCTTACCTTGATTTTCAGAGCACCGATGCACGTGGTCGCTGTGGTCACTGCCGAGTCAAGGCGGCTTGCACGTGTCCTCTTGGTTGAGTTAAGCGGTTTCTGACAGTAGGGGGCACGGAGGTAGTTGGTGAAGACAAGATACACTGATAGGAATTGCAGTTCTGGGTCAGGAGCTGAGCCCCCGTTAGTCTTCTGGTGGCCTTTGTCAGTGGACTAACTTGTGGACATTAAAATCCTACTTCAGAACAAAGCTTTCCGGACTCATGGGGAAAGCGGCTATGCACGGGCAAGAGGAAAGGTTAACATGTAAATATAAGATTCTTTTGTTGGGTTGGTGCCGTTATGAGTGTTTTCTGTCTTTTGCATTCTGTTTAAGTATCAAATCTCACACCAAAAAGCTTTCAAAGTTAAACAATTACTGGATTTGTATTTAGTGGCAGGAGAAAACACAGCCAGTAAATTGCCTGTTTTTATAAGGCATTTAAGATAGCCGTTCAACCAGCTGCGCCGCCCAGGTACCCCTTCTTGGTTTTTATATATTAGAAAGATTAGCCCTTTATTTTTGATATAAGTTGTATTTTTTTTCCCTTTGATCGTGAGACTGCCAGTTCCTTCCTGAAACCTCTTCTGCCCTTGGCCTTCAGTTTACTCTCTGGCTGCTCTCCTCAGAGGCCTTTGTCCCCTGCCTGTCAGTCATGTTTGTGTCTTGCAGTAGGTGCCCTCCTGTCTTCTTATACCCTCTCTCTGGATGGCCTTGGTCATAACTGAGGCCTCAGTGGGCATCTCTGTGCTGTCTCTGTGCACCTCCAGCTGGGACTCTCCTTGGAGATCCCAGCCGCCTGCCCCATCATTAATAGATCCTGCACTCAGATATCATCTCAGGCTGTGTGGTTCCCAGACTGGACTCAGTAACACACTTTCTCTTGTGACCCTTCTCCTGGGAGGGGCAGAAATCTCTCTCAACCACATCTCTGAGCTTCCCTACCTCATACCTAGTGGTTGCTTCTCAGATTCTCGGTGGGGAAATCCATCCTTTTTGTACAAACTGGTGCTCTGAGAAGTTTGTGTTGTTCTGGTCTAGGAAGATCTTGCATGGGCGGTTGAGCGCTCCACTGGACAGCACTACCCTTCAGTCTCTTTGACTTGCTTGGGGTCCACATGTCTTGACTAAATGTTATCCACCTCTGCTCCGAAAAGGGCCATGTTGGTTCACACAGATGGCAACATCCTCCTGGTACATTTGTCCTCCTTATGCCATGTGTCATGGTGCACTTCAGCCCTCCAGGATGGGCCGCAGCAAGCAAAGGCCCCTTTTGCACTTGGGAGATTGTGGTGTCCCCCCAGAAGGCTCCAGTCCTGGAAATGCAGGACAATATGAGCCAGCTGGGCTGTGTTCTTTCTACATAAGTATGGATGTGCTAAGGCTGGGCTTAAGCAGTCAGTGACTGCATCATGGCACAGTGGGGTTTGGAAGTCCCAAAGAGCTCTCACCATGAAGGAGTTAAACACCTCTCTTGGTGTTTCAGAAAAAACACTGTCCAATTGTCTGTTTCTATAGCAGAATTCCCAGTGCTCTGAGAGTCCTTAAAGGGCATCTAAAACTTAACATGTCCGAGATGGCACTCAAAGTCTTCACACTGGGAGATACTCTGTCAGTGTGCCTTGCCTCTGCCAGCAGGATCAGCACCTCCTGAGCTAATTAAGAGTGAAATGCAGATCTTATTCCCCATTTCCGCTTGCCTCACTCTCCACACCCATGTCATCTGTGATCCACCCAAGAGCGCTTTCAGATGCATTGCCAAGAATGGTCCAGCTCCCACCTGATCTTGCCCCAGCACCAGTGACAAGCAGCTGCTCCCTCTGCAGCCAGAATGCACCTGTTGATCCTGCCTTCTGACCTTGTTGTTTGGTCCTTGGCATCAAAACTCATGTCCTCAGGTAGGAGCTCCCCTTGTGGTGAGCACAGTATTACAGAGAGTTGTCGAATCTCTACGTGGGACACCTGAAACCAGTGTGACCTTGTGTGTCAAGTATGCGGCAATAAAACAAACAACCCCCCTCCCCCAAACTCACGTCCTCAAGCAGAAGCAACCTCAGGGGTCTGCAGGGCCAGACTTGTGGTGTGGAATGAGGGAGGCTGTGGGTGGCACAGCTAGACTGGAGAGCAGATGTGGCCCCATGGGACAGTGGACTGCGGCTGCATGGCACCCGGACCCAGTGTTGTTGGATCTTCCGATTCTGTCAGGAAAAGCTTGAACTGTGGATGTAAAACTGTAAAATCTCTTTCCCTTTCACAATGCTTTGAACATGCCATCCTCCCGCCTGGTTTTTATTTTATTTTCCCCTCCATTTCCTACCCTTTCTAATGTCCCCCCAGGCCTCTTGGACGCCTGAGTTAATGCCTTTTTGGTTATGCATGTACCCTTGTATGTCATGCAGTGAGGTTTGTGTATACGTGCTTTTCATTTATGTACATATTATCCAGCTCTAGATCTGGTGCTTGCACCCCTTGCTTAGGAAAGCTTTAGTATTGATCCCTGTTCATTATATCATCACCCCCATGATGGGCCAGAAGGTGCTTCTAACTCCCACACACAAACCTGCAATGAGCTCCCTCCCAGCTACCCTCCTACAGCCCTCAAACTGACCTGGGGCAGGAGTGTCATGCCATGGGATTTGTGTGCTTACTCATACCAAGTGCGGACAGATTGCTGTCCAGAAGAATGTGTCATCGATCTCCACACCCCAGTAGTGCCTTCCACCTGGCCGCACTCATGCCAACCTTTGTATATATACAAAGGGTACAGTGATATGAATTTCCACATTGCATTGTGTACTATTGCCATCTTATCAATAGTATGTCTTTTCATCACCATGGGGTCCTCAGATTTATTTAGGTTTCCCTTTCTTTCAGCAATGTTTTGTAATTTTCAGTGTACAAGCCTTGCACCTTGATTACATCTATTCCTGAGTATTTTGTCAATGTTAATGTTCCCTAAATTGGAATTGTTTTCTTAAATTATTTTTTGGATGATTCATGGCTAATGTATACAAATAAGAGAGATTTTTGTGTGTTGATATTAACTGGCTGTAATCATTTTTTGTTGATTGTTTAGGAAGCTCTCTATATAAGATG
>NW_023270049.1:14617-15031 GCF_011800145.1 Mirounga leonina
TTGTGATTTCAGAGTAGAGCTGTCAGTCCTCTAAATTGAGCATGATGTTTGATTAGAGTTAGGGTTGGGTTAGGGGTTAGGGTTAGGGTAGGTGACCCTGTGACCCATGCAGCCCCACAGTCAGCATGTTGGAGCCAGGAACACTCCCCCTGTGCTGAGCTCCCGGGCAAACCCTGCGGGTCCCCTCCCCTGGCTGACCCCCTGAAGGTTCTGTCCCCACCTGCCATGAGTTGGAAGTCCCCACAACCTCCTCTTCAGGTTTGGATAATCTGCTCCAGTGGCTCATGGAACTCAGAGAAACATGTGTGATTCTTGGGCACAGCCATGAATCTCAGCTTCTTCATGATGGGGGCAGCCCAGCAGCTGGGTGACCATGCAGGGCTGCCTCTGCTTTTATTTCATTTTTTTATCAGA